>NC_080380.1:19485127-19687677 GCF_014773155.1 Arachis stenosperma
AACATATGTCTGAAGAGGCTGCCATTGATAACTATCCTTGTGCTTCACTTCAGTTGTGTTGATCAAGTTAGATGGAAGATTTGTTACTAATAAACCATCATTTACTTCCATAGAGAAAGTCAACATAAAATTACTTTGACCTCCTGATATATATGATTCATCAGCAAATTTTAGAATAATGAGTTCAATATAATTTAAGGTTACATCTTATATAATTCATAATTTATGTAAAGCAAAAAAATTCTCATAGAGACTAGTTATCTTAATTAATAATGATATAAGACATTAATAGAGCTTCCAAATCATACCAGGGAAATTAGGAAGATCAGGATCTCCAATGGAAAAGTTGAACTTATCTTTCTCTTTGTCAAAAATAAGGGTCTCATCTTCATTACTCTTCAATACAATGAAGTTGGGAACTCTAATATATGGAGGATCATTGACAGGGTCAATGAAAATGGGAACACCCAATGAATTCATTCCATTCTTATTCTTAGCAGAAACCTGAATAATATCTCCACCATAAAAGTTCTCATTTCTGAAGAAAGAAACACAAGTTAATAATAATAACAAAAAGTTTAGGAGGTTAAAATGCAATTAATTTTCTTCTATAAGAAAACATACCCCAGATACTGAATTGAGTGAAGAGCATAATTAATTACTTCCACAGTGCCTTGTAGTTGCAAACTGCTTGCAGTTTCATTCCCTGAATTTATGGTAAGTTCATTCCACATTGCTTGTCCAAATTGCATCACCATAGGAAACAAAAGTATACTTCCAAATTGTGCACTCAAATTAACTGAAATATTCTCTATTGGATTTGAATATGCTATCTCAAACCCAGAGAAGCCACTGCAAGAAGGCACACAATAAGATCACATAGGGAAAAAAAGTGTAAAAATTATATTAATAAAACATTTTTTTTCATATGCTTACCCAAACCTAGGACATATCAAATCTTCTGTTGCTTGTAGTTCACTTGGAACAGAAGCAAATTGTGGTGGAACATTAAGAACAGATATGTTTACATAAGCATTAGCAAGGTTTTCATTCACATCAGATATTGTGTACCAAAATGAATCATTTCCATAATAATATTTATATGGAGTATAACGAAACATCCTTCCATTCTGTAGAAGTGAACCATGGTCTGGCTGAAAAAATAATAAACTCTTTCAGTAACCAATTATTGAGGTTTTAATTTGATTGATTCTGTAGACAAATCAAAGCTAAAGATACTTAAAATGGTAGAAGAAAATGAATCCTTTTATTGTAAACTAATGTAATTGATAACTAATTAAGGATCAGGATCTTCTCTAATTAATGATCTTACTTTTAAGAATTGAACTATAGTTGCATTATCAGCAGCAAAGTAATCATTTGCTAAAGCATCAATGGCAATTGATTGATCCTCCCAAACAGATACTATATCATTGTTGGCTTTGGGAAAATACTCACCTGTGACATGAAAAATCAGTTTTACATCTTCATATAAATTTTATAAAATATAATTAGTAATAAACATTTCAGCTTTTCAAGGGTCAACTACTGTACTATATAAAATAAATTAAGTTATAAATTAAAATCACTTAAAAAAAAAAAAAACAAGCACATCATAAGCAGAATGCAATTTGAACTTACTGCTATACACATTGATACTGAAGGGACATGGCAGAATATCCTTGCCATCAAAGGAAGCACAAATCTCATAAGTTCCAACATCTTTAGCCATATAGCTACAATTGTATGAACCATCCTTGTTATCCTTAATGTCCAAAGTTTGAAAAAGAGATTTGTTAGCTGAAGTAGTCTCCAACTTCAACCTTGATTGTTGTGCAAGAACAGGGTTTGAAAATGAATCCATAAGCTGCACTTGTATTTCATTTTCTGACATCTTTGCCACCTTAGAAGAAAACTTGACCACATTTGACAAGGAACCATTAACTTCACCTGCACCAAAATCAAGCACTATAAAGTAGAAACCATTTCTCTCTACAGAAGCAATTGATCTTTCCTAGCTAAACATTCTTATATGTTAAAGTTGAAATCTTTTCTTTTGGTCAAATGCAAACTAATTCTTTACCTGCTTTTACTTCTTTTCTGAGTGTATGACCCTTATTCAATAAGACATTTCCACAATATACATGTATATCATAAAAACCACTTTTCTCAGGTGTGTAATCTACATGGAAGGCACTCATAGCTATAGAGCTTTCACTCCTGTTAATCTGAAACCAGGGTAAAATGACATTAGAAATCCAAATAATTATTTACCACAAACAAGGAAGCTATAAACAATTTGGTATGAGAAAAAGAAATGAGTACAATAACACTTAGCTTATATTTCATACATTGTTATTAAGGTCCATTGAAGGGGAAGGGGCAACATTCATCTCACTGATAAAACCATATTGTTGCACTCTTGAAATTGACACAGTATCTGATACCAAAACCAGGTATGAGAGTTAATCAAAATTAGATTCTAGAAGAAAAAAATTATGAAATAGAAGGTTGATCATACCATTTTTAGTTAGGATGGGATAAATGAATGGAGAAACACTATACGAGTCATTTTCTTTTAGAATTTGTACTTCAACTATGTCTACTTCAACAGGAGAAGGATATTCATAAACATCATTTAAATAAACAGAGAATTCTTGCTTTATGCCAGCTACTGAATCATTCAAACCAGATCCATTAACAATACTTTTTATTCCATCACAATAACCTATTCAAAGAACAAGAACACAAAATCAGAACTACATTAAAATTGAAAAATAATCATGCAAAAAAAAATCAAATATAATACTTTGGAATCTGGATAAAATTTTACCTACAAAAACAGAATAAGCATATGGCATATTGGAAATGCTTTTGTTATGCTTGGCATCATATAATGTTAAGAGGAACTTTCCCGGTTCCCAATTTCCAAATGAAAATAATTGAATTCCAGCTTCCACTTCTTCAAAATGTTGATCTGATATTGGTATTGACAAGTTTGTATCTCTTTGGACGACTTCGGCATCGAAAGGATACAACCCTGAAACTAGATTCCCATACTGATCTAATTGATGAATGAAGATTTCCATCTTAGAAGACAATTGCCATGCATGTGAATCAATGTTCCATTTGGCAACACATTTAGAAACATCTACAGGTCCTAGTGGTACAAAATAGGAGAATAAGTGATATTTATTGCAAAATTAAAAGTAAATATAACTACTAATATAATTGTTTATTGATATTTAATTACAACTACCTGAATTCACTTTCAATGGTAATGGAGAGCCATTCAAGGTTTGATTCCCTCCTTCTATGTACAGTGAGAATTTTCCAGCTTTAATAACAAGAAACTCAATGATAACATAATCAAACTCGTTCCATCCAATATTGGATATGTCTGGCATACTAGCAATAGAACCATTATTTTCATATAGCGCAAACAACTTAAAGTCAGGCAAATAAGACACTTGAGTTGTCTTGTTATTAGAGATACTGTTCCCAAATGCATCTTTGAGGAGTACCGTGATGGTAGCTTTTGCACCAGCTTCGTACTCATGTTTCATGCCATTCCATGATGCAACGCACACAGAAGGGTACATATTCCCTTCAATCACAACAATATATTTTAGTGTCAAAAACTATGTGTACAAATTTTTAAAATGTCAATCATGTCCTCAACACCTTTTAACATTTCTACGCCAATTCACATTGAAAAACATATAACAACAAAGTTTCAAACCCAACCTAAGAATACACAATATTAAAGACCATTGTACTAAACCTGGTTCAACTTGAAAATGCAAGGATGAGTCATAGACTTGATAATAGTCATCTTTGATGAATACATTGAACACTCCAACCTTTATGGGAGTGAAATAGATCTTCCAATCATCACTGGGTTTACCTTTGAAAGTCAACAACATAGTAGACACATAAGAACTGTTCCCTTCTTTCCCATTAACACTTACAATAGGTTTGAAACCTTTCTTATCAATCATATCAGCACGCTCAAGAACTTTCACCTTTACGGCTGCAGTCTCACCGGCATGGAACGTATTCTTATCATCCCACCAACTGAACACAAGAATGGGCAATTCCGCTCTATCTGTGACAAAAAGAAAATGAATATAGAAATAGTAGAAGAGTATACGAAAATTTAAATTTTTTGCTACAGGGAGAACCGAAAGTAATAACTACCTGAAGATGTAAATTTAAAACAAGAGAATAAATATAAGAAGAAGAAAGCAAAAGAGAGTGAATTAATGGTAATGATTTTGAGAATCTCCATTTGCACGAATGTGCAGTTTAGATTTTGGACAGTAAATGTACTGTCTGTACATGCTATTGATCTAGAAATACTTTGGCGGTTACAAGCGCTAAACTTAAATGGTAACTAGTCAATAACTTTTCTTTTTTTTTTTTCAATCACATTTTTTAATAAATTAATTATCACATTAAAAACATTAATTTAAAATAATAAAATATTAATTTATAATTATTCTAAATTATTTATTTTTAATATGATTAAATATCATTTTTGCTACATATGTCTCTAAATAATTATTCAGCTATTTATTATTTTCTATTTCATTCCAAAATTTATTAAAATATTAATGATATAAAAAATTATCTTAACCAAAATAGTCAATAAAGATAAGAAAATTTTAGTATTCAAACAACAACAACAAAGCCTTGTCCCACTAAGTGGGGTCGGCTACATGAATCAAACGACGCCATTGTGCTCTGTCATGTATCATGTCTACAGAGAGACCGTTTACATGTAGATCTCGTTTGACCACCTCACGGATGGTCTTCTTAGGTCTTCCTCTGCCTTTCGCTCTTTGTCCATCTTCCATCTCATCCACCCTCCTGACTGGATGTTCTATCGGTCTTCTTCCCACATGTCCAAACCACCTGAGACGCGATTCAACCATCTTTTCCACAATGGGTGCTACTCCAACTCTCTCCCTTATATCTTCATTCCTTATTTTATCCAATCGCGTATGACCACTCATCCATCTCAACATCTTCATCTCTGCCACACTCAGCTTATGTTCGTACTCCCCTTTAGCCGCCCAACACTCCGTACCATACAGCATAGCCGGTCTTATAGCGGTGCGATAGAATTTACCTTTAAGTTTTAAAGGCACTTTTTTGTCGCATATAAAACCAGATGCACTCCGCCATTTTGACCAACCTGCTTGGATCCTATGATTTACATCCTGTTCAATCTCTCCATTATCCTGTATGATGCACCCAAGATACTTAAAACTTTTAACTTTTCGTAGGATGTTTTCTCCAATCTTCACCTCTATATTGGAGTTTTCCCTTCTCAGACTGAATTTACATTCCATATATTCCGTCTTGTTACGGCTTATGCGCAGACCATACACTTCTAGAGCTTCTCTCCATAACTCCAACTTCTTATTTAGGTCTTCCCTTGACTCTCCCATAAGGACGATATCATCGGCAAAAAGCATGCACCATGGCACAGGCTCTTGGATGTGCTCTATGAGTACTTCCAAGACTAATGTGAAAAGGTATGGACTTAAGGATGATCCCTGGTGTAATCCTATACCAATAGGGAATTCCTCTGTCACACCACCTTGAGTCTTCACACTAGTTGTGGCCCCATCATACATGTCTTTGATTGCCCGAATATATGTGATCCTTACTCTCCTCTTTTCTAAAACCTTCCATAAGACCTCCCTTGGTACCCTATCATACGCTTTTTCCAAATCAATAAACACCATGTGCAGATCCCTTTTATTACTACGATACCTCTCCATCATCCTTCTTAATAGGTATATCGCTTCAGTGGTAGATCTGCCTGACATAAATCCAAATTGGTTCTCTGTTACTTGTGTCTCTTTTCTCAACCTCCGTTCTATCACCCTTTCCCATAACTTCATAGTATGACTCATAAGCTTAATCCCTCTATAGTTTCCGCAACTTTGTATATCCCCCTTATTCTTGTAGATAGGTACCAAGGTGCTCTTTCTCCACTCATCAGGCATCTTCTTTGACCTTAAAATCTCATTAAAAAGCTTGGTTAACCAGTTGATGCCTTTTCCTCCAAGACCCTTCCAAACCTCAATCGGGATATTATCAGGTCCTACTGCCCTGCCATTTTTCATCTGCTTTAGAGCCTCTTTTACCTCGAAGTCTCGAATCCTTCGATAGTAGTCAAAGTTTTGATCTTCTTCCCTTGTGCATAATCGACCAAGGCTCGGAAGAGTCTTCTGTCCCTCATTAAATAACTCGTAGAAGTAGCTCTTCCACCTTTCATTAATCTTCTCCTCTTGAGCCAACACCTCTCCATCCTTATCCTTTATGCACTTAACCTGATCCAAATCTCTCGTTCTTCTTTCCCGACTCTTTGCGATTCTATATATACATTTTTCTCCTTCTTTCGTGCCCAAAGACTGGTAGAGACCCTCATATGCTCTTGTCCTTGCTTCACTTACAGCCACTTTTGTCTCTTTCTTAGCCGCCTTATATTTTTCCCAGTTATCTGCATTGCGGCATAAAGACCACTCTTTAAAGCATTTCCTTTTTATCTTTATCTTTTCTTGTATACTTGCATTCCACCACCAGGACTCCTTGTCTCTTGGTCCTATTCCTTTAGATTCACCAAAACTTTCTTTTGCTGTTCTTCTAATAACTTCTGCCATCTCCCTCCACATCTCTTCCGCGCTTCCATTCCCATCCCACTTTGCCTCTTCTCCTACCCGTCTTAGGAAGCTTCTTTGTTCCTCACCTTTCATCCGCCACCACCTCGTCCTTGGGTTCTTCGTATGATGTCTTTTCCTCAACTTTTGCTCAACGCGAAAATCCATGACGAGCACCCTATGTTGTGTTGTCAAACTCTCTCCCGGGATAATTTTACAGTTAATGCAAAATTTCCGGTCGACTCTCCTCAACAAGAAGAAGTCGATTTGAGAGCTTGTCATGCCACTCTTATAGGTTATAAGATGTTCGTCTCTCTTTTTAAAATATGTATTTGCGATGAGAAGATCAAAAGTTGAGGAAAAGTGCAAAATAGTCCAAAATAGTTCGTCTCTCTTTTTAAGAGTTATTTTTAAATAATGTATATTTTACATATTATTTTTTTATTAGGTTTTCTTAAGTTATTAATTGGTATTTTTTTATATTTATGTAAAATCATTATATACAAAAAATTGTATATGAGAAATAGATTGATTAATATTTATTTATGTCTTAAGTAAATATTTAATCTTTAACATAAAATTACTCATTTTCAAATTTTAAGTTTTTAAAATTATCTAATCTTATCCTGTTAAATCAAATTTATTTTTTATATTTCAAAATATATTATATTTTTGAAAATTTTATCTAATATCATAAATTACAATTATGATAAATTTTTAAAATTTTAATTATAATCAATAAATTTAACGTAGGAATCCATATATTAAATATTTTGCGGTGTTATGTTGAACATAATTGTTATTTTTAATTTGGAATCCATATATTAAATAATTGTTATTTTTAATTTGGAAAATTCCTCATATATAAAAATCTATTATACAGTATATAAGACTATTTCATTTTTTATTTATAGAGGCCAAAATAATTTTATTGTTTTTCTAGCTGGTATTAGAAAATTTTACTTAAATATAAAAGTTATTATATTTATATATTTAAATAAATGTTACACTCTATTACTTTTATAGAATCCAAAAAAATTAAAATTTTAACAAAAATAATTTATATTATAATTAGACAAATAACGTTTACTAATTAAATAATATTTAGTTATATTATTAGATCCTAGTATATAGTCTGTGATAGAGTAAGTCATATACTTAATCTACTTTATTGTATTTATATATAGTTTATTTATAAAAAGATTGGTATATATTTATTGAAAGGATTAATTTATTTATTATACAAAAAAATTAAGTGATTAATCTCTTTTGTTATGTTGATGTTTAATTCGATTAAAAATGATAATCTTTAACCATTATGTAAATGTGAAATTAACTATTTAAACTATTTTTTTGGTATATTTCTCATCCTTGGTGTCATTTGTTTTATAAATATATTTTATTTTTCGGTTTCTTAATCTATGTAAAAAATAACTTATATATGATTGGGTTATATAATTATATTTATTTAATCATATAAATAAATTCTAATACTTTTTTATTAATTGTTTTAATGATTCGAAAATTCTTAAAACTTATTACGGAAGCAAATATTTTTTTAAACAGTCAAAATGTCAAGATTTCTTATTACTATAGTTGACAAAAATTTGTATTTTAAAATATTATTAATACAAATATACAAATATGAAAAACCACCCAATTAATTTTTTGCATTTTTACTATGAGTCAATGCAAAATTCAGTAAATTTATTTATGGCAGAGTACTCATTTATTATTACTGTAATTAAAATAGTAAAATATAATCAATTAAAATTGTTTTCCCTCACTTCCTTTATTAATATAGTTAAGAATAGTAAATAAAATAAAAAAGAAAAAAAATTATGGTTAGATGCATCTTTATCATTTTATTTTTATTTTTGAATTAAATTACTAATCATTATTTATATCATTGCATTATTTTTATTGAAGCATCCACATATTTTGCATTTTAATTATATTAAGCATAAACAATTCAATTGTAGTGGTCTACTATTTGAATCAATCATCCAATAACTTAATTTCCTGGCTAAATCATTGATCACATTACTATATAAGTATCTAAGTATAATCAACCCAAATTTTTATATGCAAGAACAAATATAAAATATATATCGCAAGATATTTTTCGTGAATTTTTTCTTAGCATAAATATTTCGAAGAGCCTTCTCTCTTTTGAGAGGAATTTTTTGTAAAAAATAAAATTAGGTGAAAATTTTTTTTATTAAATTTAGACTAAAAATATGCATTATACATTATATATATTTTGTCAATTTTTTTGGTCAAAAAATAAACTTCACTTTTCTAACTCAATGTATTCTTGAGTGAACCTATTCCACTCATTCCTTTGAACATTCTTTCAAGTTTAAACTTAAACTCTCTTACTATGACTTCCAAAATAAGCCTAACCCATTCTTGTAACCAACTCCTAAAGTCAAAGTGCTCTAATCACTCATGTAGTTATTTTGATTCCCTCTTCTCCTATATGTGTATTTAAAAGGGGTATTTTCTCCATGTCCTCAATTTTTTGGCTGATGGGGTGTTAGCTTGAAGAATGTGGCATTGTCTTAGAAGATAAATGTGAAGGTGAAGGTGAAGATATAATACCAAAAACAGACAAACATCACAATTAACAACATTGTTAGTGCAAGCAAAGAGATGCCAAAGAAACTTCACTGGTTTTGAACAATCCAAGAATCTCCAAACTAAAGTACATATTTTATATGGCTTTGCCAAATTTTATTTGAAAAAAAAAACAAAAGTTTAAACACCTAATCTTGTCCTCGATTTCCTCTGCACAAATGCATCCCTCACTGTTAAATAAAAAAAATATATTAATCATCACATATATATACATGTTTTGCTGGTTCAACTCGTCTTTTTCTTGCAAGTTAACGAATTATCTCATGAGTTTTAACTTGTTTTAATGACTCTAATTATAGGCAAAAGCATACATATAAACAACTTAAAATGGTTGATCATAATAGATACTATTTTACTGGTCAAAATAAAAAATCTAAGGCAAACTAAAGAGTGATAACATCTTAAAAAATAGTTAGAAGTTAAAAAATTTGAGTATATCATATCATGACATAACTGATGTTGTCCCTGTATCAATTGTTTAACATGATATTACTTATCTCAACGGTATTACTTAAGTGTTGAATGAGACAACAAGGTTGTGCAGTCAAGTTAAGCCATACCTTATTAATGTTTGAAGTTGTAAAATTCATTCATTATATCTCTAAACCAATCAAAGCAGTTTTGCTCTCTTCTAATAAAATATATGCTTCAAATGGATCCTTTGTTAAGCTATTGTATCATCTGAAACCGCTTTATCACAAATGTAAAATATCAAAATTTTGGTGTTTACTTAATGGAAAAGATGGTCTTCAAATTGAGTTTTAGTACTATGCAGTATAACATAAAAAAAAATAGAAAGCAGACTACATATATGAAAGCCCCAACATGATCAATGTGTAGTAGCTACATATTTTCGAATGCTAATGAAAGTGGTGGGTGCAACACCAAAGCCAATCAGTAGACAGTACCACAATGTCATACTTTACATGGTCTTGAGAAGTGGAACCAAAAGGACCATTTATACATAATTTTGGACCATGAACTGATCTCTTTATGGTATAATGGAGATATATCACATTCTTGAGGTCCATCCTCAGTTTGAAAATAATCTTGACTTTATATTTTTTTACAATTGAATAAAAAATTGAATAAAAAAATTGAGGACATATCAAAATATAAAAAAAGTACAAAAACAAAAGAACAATGCTCATCAACACCATGTAAGCAAGTACCTTGAGAATAAATCGACATAAGGTAGATATCTAACCAAAAGAAAAATGAGAAAAAAACAAAGAATGAGGTGTTAATTAAAGTGTGTTCAAAGTCATCCCTGAAGAAATTAGCCTTTTCTTAATTGGAAAAGTCACTAATTTTTTTTCCAGGAAAAGCACAATGTTTCTTTAAACCGTTGGAGCTTGTAGCATATTTAGTCGGGAAGTTGCACCAGATTTTCTTCAAAATCCTAATAATAGCTATTGTTCAAATACAGATTTTCTTGTTTTAGGAGGCAAAACAAATTTTCATTGAAAATTACTTGATAGATACTTCTTAGGAACACTAAAATATATTTCTAGTGAAGGAAATAGAATGTATGCATTTAAATTTTACCTCGCATATGTATGCTTTTAAAGGTTGGAAGTATTCCAAAGTGACTTTCGATTAACCAATCTAAAGATTTCACCACATTTTTTACCCACTCCCATTCTATCTTCTTCAGCAAACACAACCTGGATGTCATATTCTTTTAGAATTTATAAGGGAAAATTTTAGAAAATTAAAATGCAATAATAAACCCAGAGATGAAATCATTTTGGCAGGCACATACATCCCCAAAGTGGTGATATGTCAAGAGATAAAAGCATTGCATTGATCATAGGGAACATCTCATATCCTAGTTCGATAAGTACTGATCTAGATGAGCAAAATGGAAATTGAGATCCAAAAGCATTATTACCTTATAAGTTTGCCAGGACTTTCAAGCCATCATGAGCAAGCTGCACTGGAATTCCCTCACTAATCCCTTAAATCACAATGAAACCATCTCATCAAAACATCATATGTTAAAGCTGCAAACAAAAAATAAACTGCTCCTGCTCATCAAAATTCAATTTAATTAAACCAAAATCTTTTCTAGTTCTTATCAATGCTTTTAAATGATGAAATATATATTTTTCAAATTTATTGGATGATACAAAAATGCCAGCAATTGACATTTTAGACAATGGAGAATAAAGAAAAGAAAAAAAAAAACAACAAAGGTCGACTGTTTAGCTTTATTTTCTTTCTTAATTTCATGTTCTAATCTCTTTTTAATAAATATTTTTTTGAAGTCACAAACTTACAGGAGGAATAGAAATTGCATCAAAGGTTATATATAAATTTAACAAAACAATAAGTTCATAGTTGCGCTTCTGTCTAGTAGCCATTGCCACAAAATTGAAGTTTGAATGAAGGAAAGCGTTGCAGCCGCAGTGGTTTGTTCATTGGTTAGCTGGGAATTGGGTTCTTCACTTCTTCCTACATTCTTATAGCTTCTGAGTCCTGCTTAATTGGTTGTTTTTGAATTTTATCTTTATTTATAATTACCGTAAATATTAAAGTTAATTTTTTACACGTTTAAAGAGAAAAGTAAAAGACAAATGTATAGAAAAAAACAATGCATTAATAAAATACTATAGAAATCCATAGAAGACGAAGAACATCAAGAAAAAAATAGCAAGATAGCAATTAAGAAAAATAAATTTATCCAAAATAGCTCAGGCAACAGTTATTTAATATGGCTAAAAAATTTGTGAACAATATTTTCTAATGTATTTGCACACAAAAATAACTTTTTTCAAATTTTGGATATAAACACCTCTACTAATGAAATACAATTAATTTTATGAAGAAAAAGTGAGAACAATTTTGAACAAAACAAAGGAACCCCCTTTAAAGTCCATTTGAATTATAATCACTTACCTTAAGAAGAAGAACATTACACACATACCCTAGTACTGCTTTCTCAATGCGTTTTGCATTAGACATCAAGAGATCATCTCCAACTAACTGCACAACATTGTAATGAGTGGAAATCATTCAAATAATGTTCCTTATGAATAACATCTCAATGGTAAGAAAAATGTTTAATAATCTGAATTTTGAGCACAGCAGAACAGTTTTAGTTCTCACAAAGCATAAAGAGCATTTCAGCCAAATTGGATCATTCATTAGTTCTGACTAAGAAAAACCTATACAAACAGCCACAACTTGGCACTACAATGATGTAGTGGATACTGAAAGGGTATCAAATTCTAAAGTTTACATGTTTACTCACTGAATCGAATTTGAGTTGAATTTTAACATTGTTAGCATTAGCTTGTCATTTGTCTTCATATAAGCATTTAGAATTCCACCCAGTTTAAGAATCATATTCATTGTTGAAGAGTTTCAATTTTTCAAAGAGCAAGCTAGTGCTGTAATCCAGGAAACATAGGATGATAATAAAAAAGCTCAACATACTGTTTCAAATAAAAAAAAAAATCATCCTCCCAACCCATATTTTATTGGTACAATTATGATAGAAACATATATACTGAAACTTGTTTAAGAAAGGTTTGTATTTCTCTTCTTTCAGCATTTTTTCTAAGTGCCTAAACCTAAACTAACTGTATCTGCATTAGTCATCACCAAGACCCAAACATAGCATAATGAACAATTTAGCTCAGCTCACCAAAATTGTAAAAGACCACAATGCTACCTACCTAATACATATATGAGACCAAGAAGTAACTCAAAAAATTAAATTGCCGCTGAAAATAACAGATTGGCAAAAGATAATCCTACCAATATATCTCCTACCCAAACTGAAACAGAGTTTCAGTAGTATGTGTATCCCAAAAGTTTCCCATTAATACAGAACACGCTCCCATTAATTCACCTCCAATGTTATTAAGTGAAACTGGAAGGGTATGCGCGATCTGTAGGAGAACAAATTTTAACCAAATGAAGAACAAATTTAAAAGATGAAAAACTGATCAACTACACAGAAATCTTAAATTAGTTGTACAACACAAACACAAAACTGTGAAAAAATTATCTTACAGAATTTTTTTTTGCATTACTTAATGATCTTCATTGCTCCAAAATTATCTGTTATAGAATGTCCAAAACAGTAAAAAAAATAGGAAGAAAAACATGAAGAATTTTAAGTATGAGGAACACTCCCTCCTCCACTTACACTCCCTGCCAAAAATAATTATCGGATCAACTATGAGGGGAAAAAGAAAAGAAAAAAGGAAGCAGATTATACAAAAATATATAATTTTTAAAAAATAATTCAACTTTGGAGATCTATTGAAAGGAAAAAAATTTTTACTCAGAAGTGTTAGATATAGCAAATTATGCAGTTAGCAAAATATTTTTGACATCAATCATAATCTTCATAGTTCATAATAAGGAGAAATCAAGAGCATTTCCATTTGATCAAGTAATGACAACAAAAGTGATTAAAAGCAAGAAATGCCTAAAACACATAAAAAAGCATGCTTAAGACAATATCATAAAATTCTATAAACAAATCATAAAATTCTATTACCATTTTATATTTTCCAAAATCCAAACAATAGAATTCAAGAAAAACATATTAAGCTAATAAAATCAAATAAGAAAAAACTAACACAACTCATGAGTTGCATTCCTCAGTGATACCTACTAAACCCAGTGCTGGTATGAGACTATGAGTAGATCATATTTAATTCAGATTCCAACATGCTAGCATATGTATGATGAATCTGATCAAAATCTTGAAGCTGTACAGCCTTAGCAATTTCTTTATGATTTTTCTCGTCCTACTTTCTCTTTCTTTCTTTATGCCGGTGAACATTCCATAAGGAGAAAAGGGAAATTACATCCATTTACCGAAGGTAAGAAACCGAAAAGAATACTCAATATATATCATAGTATATATCATCACATAATAATAATATATATGGAAGCATAGAAAATAGTAAGACAAAGAAACGTGATACCTTTTAGCTATTGCACAATATTTTAAGTTTGCTTTCTTATTTTGGAAGTTCAGCCTCATCCTTAGTCAGAGCTAATTTTGCTTTTTCAAATTCTTCCTTGTAAAGCTTGACACTGTCTTGATATGTAGCAGTCTTCTTCCCAGTCTTCCAGCAGGTATTTTAGCATGTTACTTTGCCATCAGTTCCATCACAGCAGACTATACATTACAACAATGGAGTAAAAATAAAAAAGTGAGACAATGATAATGAAAAAAAAAACGATACTCCAGTGAAAAAAGTGAGACAATCATAATCACTCTTATAATTGCTCCATTGAAACTCCAGTGTATTTGGTCCAATAGTTTTCTTAGATCAGGATTGTCTTGTTCCAATAGTTTTACAACAACTACAGCACCCTTAGCTCCAGCATTTGATGCAATTGAGTGGATAGGTGCCTGGATAATTTCTCAAAACAATTAATGATAAAGTGATCAAATAAAAGAATATACTTCTCCTTATCAACCCCACAGAGGCAAATAAGAGAGATTCTGATCTCAGGCTTCAACCCCACAGAAGGCGTTCATACCACACAAATTTATTCTTCCCCTGTTGTTCTTTTTTGGTAGAGAGACCAAAAATTGCACAAAAATTCATTACACACTTATAATCTAAATTACAATTGGAGAAGTTGCAAACTTTTTGCAGCACAAACAAAAATTCCAGGAAACCAAAAAGAAAAAGATAGGAAAGGAACATGAAGGATTTTAAGTACCTCATTTCTAGTTGAACCGAAACCACTCTGGTCAACCTCAGGGTCCAAATCCCCTACGTACAACAACGTCGTAATGATGACATTCGCAGCACCTGCTGCCCGGCTGCAAAGGAGCGGTTGTGATGCGGTTCTACAGTGGACGTGGGTTCGTCACCACCCTCTTCTCCTTCTCCCTCCGTCGTGTTTTCTTTTCTGCTTCGTTCTGTCTTTCTCTCTCTCACCCTTAACCCTTCTTCTTCGCCGGAGGAAGTCTTTATTCTGCCAATGCCACCTATTCCATGCCAAATATTGCATTTCTGTATCTCTTCTCATTGAAGAAACAAACATATATATGAGGATGAGATAGAAAGTAGAAACAATGATTTTGAAAGTGATAGACAGCTGGAAGTGGAACAAAATGGTTTTGAATTTGAACTTCATTGAAGTCCCGCCCAATACTCTTCTATATTACAAAATTTTTAATTTTTATTATTTTATTAATTTTTGTTGTTTTACCACTTGTCAAACATTTAACCTATACACTTGTCATTATATGAGACTCAACACTTGTCAAGTAAAGACCACAACTACACTCCTATTTAGAAGATAGATAGATAGATAGATATTTGAAGACATTGTTGTATTTTTTAGTTAATATATTTATTTAGTTACTTTTACTTTTGGTATAGAATTAAATTTTAACAAGATAACAATTGTTATATGTTAAAAATTTTGTTTAACTCAAGGTTCTGAAAACCGAACCGGTCATCAAACAGTAATAATGTTCTCATAATTTTCCAACCAATAATACTCAGAATTAAATTTAATTGATAATACCTGCTTCTTTATAAAGGAAATTAGGGTTAGTTTCAAAATTCAGCATTAAAACTAAAGGAAATAACATTAACTTGCAATAGATTTACCAGGACATGGACAGCAACTCGCACAAACTTGAAAGGTCTGCTTTTTATATCTGCTTCCTATTGAAACTACCGAGATTTACAATGGAAGAAATATTATTAAACAGCAAGTTTATTTCTAACCTGTTGATTACCCAAAAAAATCACACAGTATAGAAATTTTTCATTCAAAAATAGTACTCAAACACAGCAGAGCATCCGGTGCTAATCAAGAATCAAATAATCATTCAACAAAAACACAAAACATTCAATAATCATTCAATCATTTCTGAACAGAACATAAAGAATCGAATTTAGGGGAGGGTTTGGTGCAGAAAAAGCTTTTTTCCCTCAATTTTTCGAAGTACTTTTTTTAACTCAGCAACAAGTATCAACAACAAAGTTCATAGCTTAACTAACAATGATTATTCAACAATTATTCAACAAAGTTCACAGTTCAATTCACAGAAAAATCACAATTCACAGTAACCTTCGAACTGGCTTGAACAGAACTTAACTAACAATAATTAAAAAAAATTATTCAATTATAGTTTTAAAAAAATACCTAGAAGCTAGAAGCCTTAAAGTCTTAAACAGAGCATGCAAGAGGGAGAGACCGAGACAAGAGCAACTTCGAACAGGCTTTGGAACGGGACAGTGGCTACGGTGGAACAGAGCTGGCGTCGGCAGGACCGTGGTTGCGCGATGGAGGCTTCCACGTTTGCAAGGGAACAGCGCGATGGAGGGTTAGGAAGGTTGCGATGGCCGCTGCATGATGGAGGGGAAGTGAGGGAGAAGGTGGTGGCTGTTTGAAGTTGGAAGTTCCGACGGCGGCAGTAGCAGGCGGTGGCTGGAAGGGAGTGACGGATGACCAGGAGCCCGATGAGTTCTGGAGTCTGGGGTTGGGTTAGGGCTGGAGTAGTGGAGTTAGGTTAGGGCTGGAGGTTGCAAACGACGTCGTTTGCTTCCTAATTTAAAAAACCGGCCGGTCCACGGTTCGGTTCAACCGACCGGTTCCCGGCCGGTTCGACGGTTTAATTACGGTTTTTAAAATCAACGGTTTTAACATTTAACCAATTCGTTTTTAGCAACGGTTTACGGTTCGACCGGTTCGACCGGCCGGTCCGAACCGGTTTTCAGAACCTTGGTTTAACTTAAACCTCAAAATTAAATATCATTCATATTTTCTTGTGCGACACATACCATATAACAACCGTGGCAAACCATGGAATTCAATTTACTAACAAGTAACAACACTGAGTATTGCTTTATTTCTACAGATACAGACTAGACAAATAATCTTGATGATAAAAGATTTGTCGTGTATTTATTTTAGTAGTAATTCAATCTTTTAGTTCAATAAAAAACAACCATTTATAAGTAGATCTTTCATGGTATAGATGTTTAGTCGATATTGTAACCGAATTTTTTAGATTTAAAAGTTATTTATAGAATTCAAAATTCAACCTTTCAAACTCTAATTTAGTGCGATAATTTGAATCTAAAAATCCAATTTTACATAATAAAAATAAACATTTCAAAATTAACATTTTATAAAAAAAAATTACTAAAAGTCAACTACACATAGTTCGTATTCCCCTGTATTCAAATTGTTGATGTATTTAGGTCATGAGTATTTATTATTTAATAATTCTATTAACTCTATCTTCAATATTCTAAGACAACTTATTTTTTTTAGTTTGATACTACTAAATATTTAAAGTTGGATTAGTTTGTGTCTATTAAATAATAAAAAAATGTGATCTTAATATTATCTATATATTTTAAATGTTATCAAAATATGTTTGTCACAACAATTTAAGACGATTCTGAAACAAGAGAACCATTTTTTTTAAAAAAAAATCTAAGTCTAAGCTTCTATGCTATCTTAGAAAATTATAAGTTAGGTTAATTTTTTTAAAAAATCAAAAGGCCATAATAGTATATAAAAAAAATAATTGTTTCATTTTAAATTTATAAGTGATTAAAGATGTAATTTTCTTAAATTTGAACTAAGCATAGTCTTTGCATATTCATCTAAGAGGTTGCGGGTTCGAGTCTCCTTATTTTTGGTAAAAAAAAAAACTAAGCATAAAAATTAAAACTTTATTCTTGTCAATTTTTTTAATTTTATTTAAATTTTAGAAAAAATATTTTTTTTATTGATATTTATGTTAATATAAAATAAAATAAATAATTGACATAAAATAAAATATGTGAATAATAATCAAACTTGGAATTATTTGGTAGCTTCTACTTTAAGAAACTTCTATTTTAACCCGAATTGAAAATTACGGAAATTTTTTATATTTGAATAAAAAATCTCAAGATGCATGGTTATTATTTCTATTTTCTAGATGTTTTATTGCAATGTATGGTTGAGTGTTTTGAGTGATATACAATATAGATAAATCGATTATTACAATGACAGTTGGAGCAACCATGTAATATTTTCCGATCCCTTGTTTTCTTTGCATTTTTAAGGAGCTATTTCAAATTACTTTGACGAAGCTTTGGGATCATTTGATTCTCTTGTACTTTTTTTATTTCTCACCTTGTTTCAAGTGATGAGTCAATTTTTTATGTCTTGTGTATATTTTGTTTCAGCAGTTATATATTAAAGTCCAATTTCACATTCTTACAAATCCTTAAAATTTCATAAGACCATTTGGAATTTAAAGCTACAAACTCCTTTGTCCTAGTAAATTATTGTTCATAGAAGATGCATCAATTTGACATATTGAAAGGCTGATAGCTATCATGGCCTTGGTCTATAAATACACCTATGGGCTTTCCCTCCTTGTTTTGTGTTTTCTTCCTAAAAATTTTTGTTTCCACTATCAACTACTTTGCAAACAACTTGTTTATCTTTATCATTACAAACAAGTAAAGCCTTGTTTGTAAATAATAATAAAATTCATGAAAAAAAGAAAATGCCTTGGTTTAATCCTTTATCAAACAATTATTTAAAAGGATCTAAACAAAGGTCAAACATAGAAAGTACATTATCACATTGTTCATGTGTTCATCAATAAGATTTACATATACATGAAGGTAAAAACTCAGGTACAGCCAACTTTATGTAAAGTTATAACTGACAGCCGTTAGATATAAAGTTTTCACCATACATGAAATAATATTTATATAACTTGATGAGAGCAAAGTTTTAATACATGTTAAGGAAATAAAACTAAATGCATAAACTAAATTTCAAGAGGTAACTTCTTTTTGAATACAAAGTAAAGAAAGAAAACTATACATTCTTGTGGTTTTAAGAGTTATTTAGTCTTTAAATCTCTTTGATTGTTATTATTTGTTCATGTATGTTCTTGATGAGAAGGATAAAAAGAGATTTTCTTGTTTCATCTTCTAAAAATATTTAATCTGAACCAACTTTGTAAGAAGACTACATGTATGTGGAATGGAGAATTTCCCATTCAGCAACAAATATATAAGGAAAAGTCTACTGGACAGCAACTTTATTAAATTCTAACCAGCATATAATCAACAAAAGAAAAGTGAATAATCTGTCATTAAAATTATCATTAATGGTTATTTAATGGCTACAAATCACAAAAATTGCTGTTCGTAACACTCCTCAATATATAATTTGTTTGAGACCAAATTAAACTTATGTATTCATTAAGTTTGTATTGACCGTTGAAAAAAACGAGTAAAATATAATTATATAGTACTAGTTTGATAGCATATTAACTATTTTGTTGATGTGTTTATTTATTGAATTATGCTACGTGTACACTAAAATTAGTCATTAAAATTAGCTATCAGTATAAAATACATATTGAAATATAAATACACATAAAAAATAAATTAAATCACACATGTATACACAGATACATTAGTGGCTGATTTTAGTAACTGATTTTAGTGTACAAATAGCATTTTTGTTATTTATTTATTTAAGAACTAACTCACTACTAGCAAGGAGAAATCCAAAAAGCAATGAACAAGCAAGTGGAGGAATGGACAGATAGAATCTATTCAAAAATATCAAAAAATTGATTTAGAATGGTGCTAGCTAATTAATTAAGTGGATTAATTAATATCTTATATCTTTAGAGTGAGGCCCATATAAATATAATGTATGTAATTGGTTATTGATATCTATCTGTCTATCTCTCTTTACGAAATGTTGAAGCGATTATTAGTCAATTAAACTTTGAATCTTTGATGAGAAGTGATGGAAGAAACTTGCAACCCTTTCCATTCATAGAGGGAGTAAAAGAGAAAAAGGTGTCGGTTGTTCGAATTTTTTGAAACAGTGACCAACATTTTGGGACATTAACGAGGGTGTATATATCACATTTTAGTTACATCATTTCATATCATTCTAAATGTTCAAGGAATCCCATGAGAGATGTGTGACACTTTGACGCATCCACTTAAGTGTTATGATCGGATTGGTTTAATTTTGGAAGGTGTAGAATCCCATCTTAATTAGATATTTTATATTGGATAAAAGTTATGAAAGAGGTGCAAATTGTGTCGACATGATTATTTTGTGTGGGGATCTAATTAATTGATTATTACTGCTGAGGATATTGATTATTCAATTTCCATAGGTCATTTGGTGCAACTACATTGCACATGCATGGTCCTTAATTTTTAAGCTTAACGATGAGTAATAATCATATATCTACTATATCTATTTGTACCACATTCAAGGAATGGTGTGAGCCTGTGAGGTTTCATACACAATTTCTTTTTAAATATCTATATTTTATCATCATTATCATCAATGGTGGAACCAGGAATTCCATAGAGGAGGGCGACTCAACAAATACAAATAAACTAAACCTAATAATATAATGAAAAGTTAATAACACATGATCTATAAAAGTATATCTTAAGCCAATAATTGCATTATATTATATCATATATGTTAAAGTCAAGGTCTTTGAGACTTTTTTTTTTGGTGTCCTCAAGGTCTTTGAGACTTTGATACTGTTAGATCTGCTCCTTGATATTTCATAAAATTAAAATTATCAATATCAAATTTGAAATAAATTTTGATGAAATCTAATTTTTAATATAATGTTGCTTAGATTTTGGATATTACTCCTTATTAAATTTGAAATAAGAGAATTAGAATTTGGTTTATCTTATGTTCTCTTTTTTCCTTTGAAAAATGAGTTAATAATTATTTTTATTTTTTTAACATTTATTTTTGTTTTTTACGGTATTTTTTAATTCGATAAACTAAAAAAATTTCACCACGAATCTAAACTCTAATTAAGTGTCTGTTACTGAACAATGAATTATTACACACTTACTTAAACAGATAGTGAATTAACTATTAGATAATTAACTCAAATTGGTATACAATTTTTTAACATTATTTATTAAAAATTAAACCAATTAACTTTTTTTTAAAAATAGAACATATAACTACAAAAGATTGATATATAAAGCAATTGTGCAAGGAATAGATAAATACAAAAACATAAATAATAAATAATTAACCTTAAGTGTCAGTCTCAGTTAAAATATTGAACTAATATTTTTACTATTTAATTCTCGAAATTCTTAATTTGAATTATTTTCAAATTGTTCATTATTCCTAAATAAACCTAAATTACTATATTAATTCATGTTAAATTATATAATATAATTCTTTGAAAAGAAAATTAGTAAGACACCACTCACTCAGCAACACACATACACAACATGGATACACATATTTTTAAAACTTTTAATTTTGAAATGTTTCGGTTTGAAATAACAGATTGCCGAGAAATGATCGTGTCAGTCAAACATTATATTTTGACCAAGGGTATTAATGAATTTAATTAGGAATTTTGTCAAATATATACACATCACATTATCTAAATTTATATATCGAGTAAAGTATCGCAACGTTTGGGTAAGTTCAAAATTGTTTCTAACGTTTCAATCGTCATATTTAAATCCCTAACATTTTAAAATTGACTCAATATTGTTCTGCCATTAGGGACCGTTAATAGAATTGACGGCAGGACAAAATTAAAACGATTTTAAAACGTTAGGAACTTAAATAGAACGAAAATATTGGAAAAAAATGATACATAGAAATAAATTTTAATTTTATTCTTTAATAATATCAATTTTTTACTATACATAGTATTTAATTATTTTTTAATAACATCTAAGTAAATTAAACTTAATCATATTACTTTTATTTTAAATAAATTATTTTTTTTCATAATTTTAATCTTAAAGATTTTTAGTTATCATGAAATATTTGTAGAATAACTAGTATATAAACTTGCAGAAAAAAATAATATATATACAATAAAATATAAATTATACCTTTTGTCTCTAATGTATCAAAATTTTTTAAACTTATAAAAAAATAAATTTATTTAAAACGAAAGTAATGTGATTAAGTGTAATTTGTTTAGATGTAATTAAAAAATAATTAAATACTATGTACAGTAAAAAATTAATATTATTGAAAGATAAAGTTAAAGTAAAATTTATTTTTATGTATCGTTTTTGTTCCTAATGTTTTCGTCCTATTTAAGTCCCTAACGTTTCAAAATCGTCTCAATTTTGTCCCACCGTCAATTCTGTTAACGGATCCCTAACGGCAGAATAACATTGAGTCAATTTTAAAACGTTAGAAACTTAAATAAGATAATTGAAACGTTAGAGATAACTTTAAAACTTACTCCAAACATTGGAGTTTACTCTTTATATATCTATGTGGAACTTAAAAACTTCACTCTTAAACTCAAACAATTTCATCCCTTATAGTTTGGTGGCTGTTCTAATTAATTAGACAATACCATGATGAGTCCAGACATTAGGTAGAAAAATATATTTTAAGAAGAGAATGAAAAAGTTTAAAACTATTCTAAAAGGGATAACTTTGAAAGAATAGGTATAATTCTAAAAATTTTTTAATATAAAAGGTGTTACTTGATAGAGAATTTTGTGTGGACTTATATATATATATATAATACAGCAACACACAACAAAATATAATTTAAGTAAATTTGTTATTGAGTTTGTTATTATTATTGTCATTTGAAAGTAGTTAGTTAGAATTAAATTAGCACTATATAAGCTTGTTGCTATAGCGATAGTTAGTTAAGTTTTTTCACTGTAAATTGAGTTTATGTTAATTTCATTTCTTCTTTCAATTCCTTCTATTTGTGTGTTCTCTCTTTCTGTTTCGCTCACCTTTTAATTAACATGGTATAGTAAACATGAAAATCGAAGAGTGTTTTAAGGGATTGAGATTGAAGAAGGGCCTTAATCATTCAGACTTGATAATCATAAATGTAAGTTCTGAATCACTAGTTAGCGTGAAGTGATGGAACCACTTCACAAAATCGCACAACCAAAAGCACGATCACCATTGGAGAACCTAGATCCTCAAGGAATTTTAGTATTTTTGAATCAACTTTCTGCAATTCAAGCGGACATAAACAAAAACAACGGAGGACCAAGCCAAGATCTTACGAGTCCCTTTTAGTTACATCCCTCCGAAAATCCAAGTATATCCATAACTCATGAAATTCTGAATGGAAGGAACTGTGGAGATTGGAATAGAGCTATGAATCTTGCTCTAAAATCAAAGAACAAACCTAGGTTTATTGATGGTAGCTTAGATACGCCAGAAAAGCACGATCCCCTATTTGAGGCATGGAAACAATGTAACATATATGTACTTGCGTGGATCAACCGTTCACTAGAACTTGACATTGCCAAAAGTGTGAGCTGGAATTCTATAACATTAGATCTCTGGGATGACCTAAAACATAGGTACTACCAAGGTGATCGCTTTCGAATTGCTGAGCTACAAGAAGAGTTGTATGCAATTAAGCAGAGAGAAATGAGTGTGACCATGTACTTCACGAAATTGAAGGCGATATGGAAAGATCTAGACAGCTTTAGAGCAATTTCATCATGCGAGTGTGGAAGAAATTGCAATTTTGGACTAGGAGGTATAAGGAACTTTAGAACTGAAGATCAAGTTACTTGATTTCTTAGAGGATTGAATGAACAATATGCTGGGATTAGGTCACAAGTCGTGCTCATGGATCCGCTCCCAAACATCAACACTATTTTCTCTCTTCTCACACAACAAGAGGGACAATTTCAAAACCTAGATTTTGTCTCAAAACCAAAAATGATAGCTCAGACAATCACTCAATCTGCCACTCTCTTGAACACTGCAGAGACCTCTCAAGACAGAGGGAGAGGGAGGGACAAAGGAGGTAGAAATCCAGGCTTTGAAAGAGGACAGGAAGGCAGAGGCAAGATGCAATGCTCACATTGTAGCAAGATGGGACATGTTGTTGATACATGCTACAAAAAGCATGGATTGCCACCGCATCTTAAGCAAAGATATAACACATTATTCACCAACATAAGTGCAGCTGAATCTGAAGAAAGAAATGAGAATTTCAGAAACTCTTATAGCAGATAGGATAGTAATGTAACAAGTTTTGATTTCACACCTGAACAAAAATCAGCCTTATTAGCACTTCTCAGTAAGGAAGCGCAGAAACCAAGTCATAGTGCTGATCCTCACAAAGAGCCTTTGCCAATACATCATCCAGATAAGTTGGTACATATTATGCATTTCACACAAACATTCTCGCATTAAATGTTTTAAATAAGAATTTGCATCATGGGTAATGGACACAGGAGAAACTGACCATGTCTCTTACTCACTCAATAACTTTCGTACATATCATGAGATAGCTCCAATCCTTGTAAAATTGTCTAATGGTGCATTAGCCATCAGCAAAATTTCTGAAACTATCATATTCACAAATGAACTTTACCTTGTTGATGCATTATACATCCCTTCCTTTAATTTGAAACTAATTTTTGTTTCCAAGGCCACATTACATCTGCATTGTCATATAAATTTTGATGACAAAAGATGTAAGATACATGATACCAACTCGAAAAAAGTGATTGGAGTAGCTAGAGCTTGTGGGAGACTTTACACACTGAACAATGAAGCAGTGAGGCCTAACTTTACACAAACAGCAAGCATTCTTACCTTGCCAAAGTCAGAAATAAAAGGAATAAATCTTTGACATTTTCGATTAGAAAATTTACCTTTTGAAAGACTCCATGTAATGAAATCTATTTTTTTTATAGATTGTAACACAAAAATTGATCCATGTGATACATTCCATTTTTCAAAGCAAAAAAAATTGAATTTTTCAAACAGCAATACTATTTCAGCAAGCATATTTGAACTTCTTCATATTAATATATAAGGACCTCTTGCAATTCTCTTAATTGCTGGCCACAAATACTTTTTAACAATAGTGGATGACAAACCTAGATTCACTTAGACTCATCTAATAAAAACCAAAGCTGAAGTTAGCATAATAGTAAAAAAATTTATTTAATTTGCAAAAACTCAGTTCAGCAGCTAAGTAAAGTACATTAGAACACATAATGGGCTAGAATTTTCAATAAAAATTTACTATGTTAAAACTGAAATAATACACCAACCTTCTTGTGTTGAGACTCCTCAACAAAATAAAATTATTGAGTGAAAGCATCAACATATTTTAGCTGTCACAAAAAATTTGTTCTTTCAATTTGGAATCCCAAAATATTTTTGAAATTTCCTTCATGCAGTTTATGTCATAAATCGGGTTCTAAGCACTTTTCTAAACAATCAATCAACATTTCAAATCTTGCATAACACCACCTCTGATTTATCAATCCTTAGAGTATTCGGTTGCTTAGCTTATGCTAACACCATCACCTCAAACATATCAAAACTTGATTCGAGAGCTAAAAAATAAGTATTTTTGGGATTCAGGAAGAGTGTTAAAGGCTATGTATTCATGAACTTAAAAAATTAGACAAATTTTTGTTTCAAGACATGTACATTTTTATGAAGATCACTTTTTCTTTTTCTCATGAAACTGACTCCTTAACTACATCTGATCTAATCAACAATAATCCATGAGTATTGACCCCTTTTTATATGACATTTTTCAACTTCATGCACCCTCTAATATACACACAAAATTTAGCTAATCTTGAGTCACACTTAAAGGAGTATGAACTCACTGGTCATTCTTCACATAATGATGTTTTTCATAATGTAGACTCAACACCAATTGAGTTTTCTCACAATTCACCACCATTTACTATCTCTAACACTAATGCTAATAATAAAACAATTACTAAAATACCTATTGCTGAGCAGAATGTGCAAAGAGGACCTCAAGAATAAGAAAACATCCTTCTTATCTTCAACACTATCAGTGCTTAAATTTCACCACCAAGCCCATCTCTTTCGTCAATACCCACTATAAGTATTTTTTATCTAATTTTTTGTTATATAAGGAACTTTCTAAAAATTATAGAGCATTTTTTATTGCATTATCTACAAATATTGAGCCCAAGCATTATATATGATGAGGCTATGTCTCAACCTTATTGAAAAAAGGCTATTAAATCCTAAACTTGATTCATTTGATGAAAGCAAGACTTGGAAGATCACCTCTTTGCCACCTGGAAAGAAAGTTATAGGATGCAAATGGATTTTCAAGGTGAAATACAACTTCGATGGATCTATAAAACGTCATAAGGCACGTCTTGTTGCCAAGGGCTATACACAAGTCCCTGGCATTGATTACAGATACACCTTTAGTCTAGTCCTAAAGCTCACAAGCCTTCGAATGGTACTTGGATTGGCAGCAGCAAAAAATTGGTACTTGAAGCAAATAGATGTGAACATTGCACTCCTTTATGAAGAGGTGTGAATACTTGCTCCACCAGGGCTAAATGTTGGCAAAGGACAAGTGTGCAAGCTAGAAAAGTCGCTCTATGGACTCAAGCAGGCCAGTAGACAATGGAATAACAAGTTCAAATCTATTTTATTAGAGCTTGGCTACAAGCAGTGCCGTTTTGATTAAAGCCTCTTCACCAAACAATGTGAAACTGGTTTTACTACAGTCTTAATTTATGTGGATAATTTGGTACAGGCCGGAGATGACATTCTTGAGATCAACAAAATCAAAAGTGTTTTGGATGATCGGTTCAAAATCAAGGATATTGGGGACTTGAAATTTTTCCTCGGATTGGAAGTAGCGCGTTCAGATAAAGGGATCGCGTGATACCAGAGGAAGTATGTTGTAGACATGCTTACTGAGTATGGCTTTGTCGATTGCAAACCAATCTCTACTCCTATGGATTATAATGTGAAGTTGAGCAAAGATAGTGGAACTCCTCTGCTCGATTCAACTGAATATCGGAAGATAGCTGGTAAATTATTATATTGACCAACACACGACCAGACATTAAGCTATGCCATTAGTCGGCTTAGCTAGTACTTAGACAAACCGACAAGCTTGCATCTACACGCTGCTCTTCGAATCGTGCGATATCTGAAATCTGCACCTACTCAGGGATTGTTCTTTCCCACTTCTACTAATTTATGCATCATAGGCTTCTTTGATTTTGACTGGGCAGCTTGTCCAGACACATAACGTTCAACTTCTGCCTATTACTTTTATCTTGGGCCAGCTTTGATTTCTTAAAAAAGGAAGAAGTAGAATACTGTTTCATGCAACTCCTCTGACGCTGAATGTAGAGCCTTAGCTATAACCACCAAAGAGGCTATATGGCTGGGATACTTGATGAAGGACCTTGGAATGTCTCTAACTAAACCCATCAGCATCGTTTGTGATAGCCAATCAGCCAGTCACATTGCATCCAACCCAGTTTTTTACAAAAGAAGTAAGCATATTGAGGTGGATTGCCATGTGGTACGCGACAAGTTCATGAAAAGATTTATTCATTTGATGCCTATTTCGACCAAAGAACAAGTAGTTGACTTGTTGACAAAGTCATTGTCCCCTGCTGTTTTCTCAACACTTCGCTGAAAGCTAGGACTGTTGAATATCTACACTCCCAACTTGAAAAAGGGTGTTACTTGATAGAGAACTTTGTGCAGACTCATATACATATAATGCAACAACATACATCAAAATATAACTTAAGTAGATTAGTTACTGTGTTTGTTATTATTATTGCCATCTAGAAGTAGTTAGCTAGAATTGAATTAGCACTATATAAGTTTGTTGCCATAGCGATAGTTAGTTGAGTTCTTTCACTGTAGATTGAGTTTATGTCAATTTCATTTCTTCTCTCAATTTCTTCTATTCATATGTTTTCTCTCTTTACTTCGTTTACTTTTTAACAAAATGATAGAAATATAAGACATACATGCAAGGTTATGAAAACCTAATTAATCATTGAGTTATAAAAGTAAAAATTTAAAAATTCAACCAAGATTTATTTATAATTAAATTAAATATAAAAAAATTTATATTTATATATAAAATATATTTTTTAAAAAATTATATTTTATTTTTTTAAAACTGTTAAAAATTAAAAATCGAATAATTTGACCAAATAATTTTTTTTAATTTTTAACTCATTTTTTTACATTTAATTTTTATTTTGAATCAAGTTAGTGTAGTAATTAATTTCTGATTAATTCGGTGGAACGGACCGATTCAATTTAGTTCAAAGAATCATGTTACACATGTCTACCATTTTCAATAGTCTCCATTATTCTTTCTATCCAATAAGGCAATAACAGTATACATCAAAACTACTACGGGTATAATATCCAGTGCTCCTCCAAATTTACTCTTCTCTTTTAATCCCTGGGAATTTATTCCAAGGCATAAATAACAAAGCGCGCAAAGTACTAACTGATTAATAATTTTTCAATAATTTATGTTAGGCATGCACCAAGACAAATAAGGGCCATACACATATTGTGTGGTTAGGTAAGTAGCCAACTTTTTTTTCGCAACGTTATTTCTCAATTCGACAGGTTAATGACTAATCTGTCATGGATCTGAGTTTCATTTAAGAATTTTTTATTGGTCAATAAATTGCTAAATGCACAAGATAAAATTTAAACTTTCAACGTAACATTGACTTAAGTGAACGAATAAACTAACCACACCATTGATTCAAATTGGTTAGGTAAACAGACAACTAATACAACGCAATCTAGAAAAGTATTTTATGCGAATCTTGTGTACCAAGATAAAAGAACATGGTACAGAGGGTGTGAACTGTACTGTACTAAATTTCTTTCTCATAAAAGGAAATCTATGAAAGATCCTTCTAGTGTAGCTAGCATGGGAGTAAAATAAGTAAAGAACTCACATATTAAAAAACAAAATTAATATGAAAAGGGGAAGGCAAGACCGTAAGGAAGCATGAAATTGAGTATTCTTAATTGGTAAAAGTCTTCGGTGCATTAATAATGTACTGTTTGAAATATGAACAAATAAATTATAAAAGTAAAGCAAAGTTATTAGTACTTTGTGGGTAACAATGAAGCATACAAGTGTTAAAGAGTCTTAAAGGGAGGTTGTTGATTTTCTAAAGCCCTCTAATACGGCGTTCATGGAGTTTGAAAGTAAATAGGCATGCCTAATTTGAAGTGAATTTTGTCAATATTCAACATTATTTAGTCGTAAAGAACAAGAAAAGACGCATGCACACTATAGCCATGCAGCTTATAGCTAGGGTTAGCACCAAATGCGTTACATTATTCAAATCTTGTATATTTTGTATGTCACCGTCTTCACCAACTTCTCATTGCGCCACAAACAGAACAAATAATGATGGAAAAAAGGAAAATAGTAAAAAAAAGTTGCTTTTTGAAGAAGAAATATTTAAAAACGTAATTCGGTTTGATTAAAAGATATTTTATTTTATTTTTATAATTAAACACTTAATTTTAGAAAAAAAAAATCAAAATATAATAGTTTAGTTGATAAACACTTATACGCAGGTAGTTTTAAAATGACTACTCACATGTGAAGATAATAATTATTAATATAACACATGTTCATTTTAGCTATAATATTTACATTTTATTTTCATTTGAATAATCACGTAATTTTAAATTCTCATGAGCAGTATTTTATTTACAATAAAAAAAAAAGAAAATTATCTGCCTGTTAAAGAAAAGTGATTGGCATGTCAAACGTACGTGGTGAACGAGACATGACCAAGATTTTGTCAAAGTCTAAATTTTGAGTGAATATATGTTAATGGATTCACTTGTGTGAAACCACCTTTTCCTGTCTTATTGAACCGTAACCTATTAAGGAACATGTGTGGTATATAGGATCACATCATCGAATCACCATGATGGAAGCTAATAAGAGACTAGTGAGCTTCAATTCTTTCATGTAATAAAAATTGTCTATCTAACCGTAATTATTCACGTAAAGATATTTTTATATACAAATAATAATTAATATATAAATATATATTATATTAAATAATTTATTTAATTATTATTTTTGTATAAAAATATTTTTATGGGCAAGGTAAATGGAGAGATATAAAATGCATGGTGGGGAACAACGTTACAAATATGAATGAATTAGAATAGCAAATTGCTTTTTGAGGACAAGGTGTTTGCTCCAATGAAAAAGGTGTGGTGAGGTGGCTTCAAGCAAGTTATGTGATTTTTTGGATCTATATATATCCCATCATAAAATATCTTGCCTGCCTCCAAAAATTAACATGTGATACATATATTATATATATATATATATATATATATATATATATATATATATATATAATATTATTAAAGGAGATATTTTTTTGCTTACAATACAATCTAATTTTTATTAGTTAAACTTTCTGTTGTTTTTTTGATGTGGACCTATCTCCCAATACTGTAATTAATTTCAAATTTCAAAGTCCCTACAAACCGAAAATGAATATTAATTAAAAATAATATATAGCAAGGTATTTATTTTTAATTATATGTTTATGTAGTTGAAGGATAATATATATAAGTCTATAAATAAAGTTTTAATATAATCAAGGTTTTCATTATGAAATTGTATACTTCTGGTTTTAAAAATTTGAAGTAATCCTTAAATTTTCATTTTGTATATAATTTTATTAATTTTTGTATTTTTTTATATATTAACACGTACTAATCTATAATGTAATATGTTATGTAATGAGGAGATATTTTAATTTTTTCAAATAATACTGTAAAATATAATATTTTATTATATAATATTTTTAACATATTCTTTCTTATTTTATTTTAAACAATATATGATAACAAATTATAATTTACATAATTTTTTAAAAAAATAAAGTTTAAAAAAATCCATCAATTAGTTGGAGTGATTCTCCATCAGTAGCTAAGCAATTATTATTCCCCATCTCTATTCATTCATGTGATAGAATATTTCTATAATAATTTTTTTAATATTCATACAAAATTATTTTTATATAAAAATAATTACATAATTTGATATATTTTATTAAAAATATTTAATATAATATATTTATATTTATATTTTAATTATTATCATTATATAAATATCAGCAGTTACATCTTTAGGATAGGTAACAAGATTTTTAGTTTTTTATCATTCTATTTCAACAAATACTCTTGTGGTATATTAAAGTTATCCATAGTTATTCTAAAATAATTATGTTAGATATACATAAAATATTAATTATTTATATAAAATATATATAAAAATATAAAATATATATTAAAAATAAATTAAATAACATTTATATATATATAAATATATAGTAATTAATTTTTGATCGATATATAACATTGTTTATTTTAAAAAATATTATTTTAAATAGTAAAATAATTTAAAATTAAATATTTTAAAATATTATCAATTCAATAAGTATTTTATTATTACGTGGATCCAATGATCTTGTCCAAATATGGCTAAAGTACTCCTACAAAAGGAGTACATAATATATAATTAAACATTTTAAGATTTTATAATTTTATTTAATAATTATAATTATTGTTTATTTTGAACTAAGATAAGATTATAGCAAATATAAAATTATTATACCCAAATTTTGGGTACTAATTATCTCTAATTTAGATAGTATAATACAATCCAAATACAATTTTTACAGGCATATAGACTTTTGTTTACATCTACATCCATTACACCGGTGCGAATTCTTCATATTCAGTTATCTATATTTTCACAAATTTTAAAGTAGTCATTGTCACTTCTTAGTTACTAGTCATCAATACACATGTCACATTGAGATATGACTTACTAGTGTTTTACTTAACAAGGTTTATCAGAAAATAACAACCACATTAATTTATATTTGTATTTAGATGGTTGGGAATTTAAATAACCTACAAATTTTAATTGATTCTAATAGCTAAGTTTACCGTTTTAGAACTTTATAACTTAAAATAATAATAAAATAATTTTACATATATATATATTTAATTATATATTATCACATTTATAAAATAATTATTTTTTATTTTAACTATATAAATAATTATTAAAAAATAAATATATAAAAAAATTTACACTATCAATATATTAAAATTAAATTCAAATTAAGCATGTTTACAATAATTTCATTGATCAAATTAAATTTTGATATAAAATTATTTGTTTGCCTCCTTCTAATAATTTACTTACAAAATTTATGATATGTAATATTTTTACGACAAAACGGTTTTAAATTTTTTTTTGTTATTCGTATTTTTCCATTTGATTTTTTAAACAGAAAAAATAGAATATGAACACAATAAAAACGACTAAATATATTATTGTTAGAAAAAGTCTAGGGGTCAGCAATTTTTGTATTTTTTGGCCAGCACTTAATCATCAAAATAAAAGTGATAAATCTCTTATCATTAGATATTATTAGATGTAATCTCACACCATTAAAAATACTATTGATAACCAATTGATAATTACAAAACACCAAAATTACTGCCCCCTAATATTTTTCTTATAGTCAAGTGAAATCAATTAGTTGAAAAATAGATTTATTATAAAAAAAATAATCTTTCACTATATTAAAATTATTTTATTATATTGTAATTGGTTCTTTAGATTCTTTTTAATTTTATATCTCACGCATGTGAAAAATTATTAGAAATAAAGTAGTAATAACAATAAGAGGAATGCTAGGCCAATAATTTTGGTGTTTTGTAATCATTAATTCGTAACCAGTAATTTTTTATAATAAATCTATTTTTCAACTAGTTGATTTCACTTGACTATAATTCTAAAGATTCATAAAATTATTCACGTAATTTTTTTTATAAGCAAGCATTAGGTCAAAAGAGTTATATCGAACCTGTAAAGCATACATATGTTGTGCAAGAACTATAATGGTGATATTTACTACCACATGTATAAAATAGATGATTAACAATATGATATGAGAAATTATATGTATAAAAAATTGAGTGGAAATAAGTAGAAGAAGAATAGTAGGCAGAAGTTTTGTTTCCGAAAAGATATATATATTATTATTATTAGGAGTGTGTCACAGTGTGAGTTCCATCGAACAATTCGTAAGCGCCCAAAATTCGCCAAACATGATCTCAGTATACACAATGCAATAGCAATGAGTTCTGGGAGCACATGCACAAATTAGCAACATCTTCTTTTTAAAACGTGAAGTTGAAACTTGTGGTAATACAGCATATGTGTAATTCTTATGGAGCAGAGAATGTGCTTATGCCTCTTCATATTTGGAAAAGTGACAAAGATGGACTAAGATAGAAGAGAGCTTTAGGTATTCCTATTCATTCATGTATATATCGCACGGTTTAAATAAGGTTTTTTAGTGCGCTTACTCTTGCAACCTAGCTACTCGCATATTCTTAATTCCTATTCTCCAATTATATATGCATATCCTTTTTGTTTATTTCTAATTAATTAAATATGAGAAATACTATTTGTACATTAAAATCAGCAACTAAAATTAGTTATCAATGTATTTGTGTATAAATATATATGTGGTTTAATTTATTTTCATAATGTATTTATATTTCAGTATTTATTTTATACTGATTACTGATTTTGGTGTACACATGACGTAAGCATACAGAGAGAATGATAATCATCTCACTTCTTCTAACATATTAAACTAAATTTTTGTGCACGCTATTTTCTTTTGTTTTGAAATTTAACAAAGATCGAATTTTAGATTTTTTAGTCACAGAAATTTTGATATCATGTTATGATATTATTTTTTTAAAAATTTTAAGTTGATAGAAAAAGGTATATGAATGATTATATTTTTAACACAAAGATAAATAATATATATATATATATATCATTGTTTACTTAATGAGTAATGGAAATCATAAAAGATTTATAATTTTTTAAATCTAGGTCTTAATTATCTTTATTCTAGTAATTATTTATAATAATATAGAGGAGTAGTGATGAACAAATTAAATTAATGTATTTGTGCAAATAACTTTATATGTCTCTTATACATTATATGAGTGAATGGAACAACTCATCTTCTAGCTAGTGATTGAGATTGAACAATTCCACTTCTTGTATATAAGAACGTTTGAGTGAGTAAAGTGACATATAATTAATTTGTATATATGTATATATATGACCATGATGTAATTCATCATCACCTTCAATATAGCTCAAAATATTTTAATTTAATATCCGAGTTTGATTATCCTACATTAATATAAAACTATGAGTATTAAAAATATTAGACCAATTAAGTATTAAAAATATTAAAAATAATTAGTATTAACTTAAATATAAAATAAATATAAAAGGCAAATAAATATTGGCCCCTAATATTTTTGGACTATAATTGTTGAGTTTTTTATATTATTGGGATAATACTTTACATCATTGTATATTTAGAGCTGTGTATAAATATTTTATTAGAAATATAATTATTCGAAGAATTAATTTCATGACACACTTCAAATAATAATGTCGTATTAGTTTAGGCTTTTGAAATCATTATATATAGGCTCTTTAAATTTAATGAATATAATTCCAGCAATGTTGCTAACATTAACATACCCCACCATGCACCCTCCAAGACCTTATATAAAGGGTTATTCTTTATTGCTTTCTTCTCAACCTCGCACATCATCACAAACGTAACACACTTTATTGCTTATTGTTCCCCTCTTCTCTCACTACACTTTTTATGGTCCCCTCTTCATTCCACACACTTCCAATTTAATTTTTTGTGCTTCTCAGAGACTGTTATAATATCCTGTGACACAAACATATCCACATCCACTATCATAAAACAAAGAAAGAGAAAAACTAGAGCCTTCCTTAAGATATGGTTGCCGTCGAGAAAACCTCCAAGCCATACCCTACAACCGCAGAGGTATCACTAATTCTCTTCTTCATTTTCATTCTTTAATTTACCCTTTTCATCATATACAAATAGTTTTGACTTTATATGCATCTTAATTTTTTGTATAAAATATTACAGTTTGACTATTGACTGGAGAAGAAATATGGTACAAATTTATTTGCCAATAAACTCATTTTTTTACTCTCTTTTTTCTTATTCAAAATTTTTCATCTCATTTTATTTAAACCGAATAAGAAGTATAGTGACATTTCGAAACTCTAGTAGTCTTCTAAACAAAAATAGAAAATACAAATACAAAGTGAGATAAACAAAAATAGAAAGTGTCTGTAGGACAAAGAGGTGGGAAGTGGTGATTACTCTCCGGCCATGATTTGTTTTTGTTGCACACAAGTTTTACTATTTATCAAAAGAGTAATACTAAAAAAATAATAATACAAAATTATCTTATCTAATTTAATATCGATAATTTTATATATGTAATATTTATAATTATATTTAAAATTATTTATTTATTTTAATAATAATTAAAAATAAATAAATATATTAAAAAGTAAAAAAAAAAGTTAATTATAATTCTTTATGACTCACAAACATGATTATATATCAAATAACAAAATGACGTTGCAATTATTAAAGTCCAATAAGGACAATAGAATAAGTATTTCAATTATAAGAATTAAGTGTTTAAAACACTAATTAAAGTTAATTATGTTTAATTATTTTTTTTTCTTGATCATGAGCAGGTAGTGGATGAGGTAAAGAGAATGGCAGACATAGGTTTCCCAATAGCAGCCATGAGCCTAGTGGGATACCTCAAGAACATGATCATGGTTGTATGCATGGGAAGGCTCGGGAGCCTTGAGTTAGCCGGTGGTGCTTTAGCCATCGGCTTCACAAACATCACCGGTTACTCCGTGCTCTCAGGCCTAGCCATGGGCATGGAGCCGCTTTGCACCCAAGCCTTCGGTTCTAGAAACTTCTCCTTAGTCTCCATCACAATGAAACGAACCATCCTAATGCTACTCCTAGCATCCCTACCCATTTCAATCTTGTGGCTAAAGCTTGAACCTTTGATGCTTTGCCTCCATCAAGATTCTGAAATAACACGAATTGCAAGCGTCTATTGCTTCTATTCTATCCCTGACCTCATTGCTAATAGCTTCCTTCACCCTATACGTATTTTTCTACGTAGCAAAGGTACAACTTGGCCTCTAATGTGGTCCACTTTCTTCTCCATTCTCATACATGTTCCAGTACTCGCTTTCTTCACCTTCAAACTCAACCTTGGTGTTCCCGGGATCGCAGTTTCGGCTTTTGTCGCAAATTTCAACACACTTTTGTTTCTTCTATCATACATGGTATACACAAATATCTCAAACAACAATAAAGATTCGTCGTCGTTGTCGCTTTTTTGTCCCTTGTCACAATCTCAAAAGGTTGTCCATGGTGATGCTATCTTCAATAATTCTTGTCCAACAACTTTGAGTCGCAAAGAATGGGGGATGTTGATAAGATTTTCGATACAAAGTTGTCTTGGTGTGTGTTTGGAATGGTGGTGGTACGAGCTAATGACCATTCTAGCGGGTTATCTTTATAACCCACGTGTGGCTCTGGCAACCGCCGGCATAGTGATACAGACAACTTCGTTGATGTACACTCTGCCGATGGCGCTGAGCGCGTCCGTTTCCACTCGGGTTGGAAACGAATTGGGCGCGGGTCAACCCGAAAGGGCGAGCTTGTCCACCATGGTGGCCATAGGAATGGCACTAGCAAGCTCAGTGTTGGGATTATTATGGACCACTCTAGGGAGAGAGGAATGGGGTAGGGTTTTCACAAGTGATAGTGAAGTGTTGGAACTTACAATTACGGTTTTGCCCATAATTGGATTATGTGAGATTGCAAATTGTCCACAAACAACAAGCGTTGGAATCCTTAGAGGGAGTGCTAGGCCTGGGGTTGGAGCTGGAATCAACTTCTATTCTTTCTACTTGGTTGGGGCACCCGTGGCAATTGTTTTGGGGTTTATTTGGGAATTAGGGTTTGTGGGAATGTGTTATGGATTGCTATCGGCTCAGGTGGCTTGTGTTGTTTCCATCCTTCTTGTTGTGTATAACACCGATTGGGAAATGGAGGCGTTGAAAGCCAAAAGTTTGGTTGGAATTGGTTATGGTGGTTCGCTGTCACGTGACACGAATCATCATGGTTGTCGTCGACAACACCAAACAGTCAAATGTGAAGAATGTGTTGTCTTTATCCCTCACGACGGACAACAACAACAACAACCCAAACTCATTAATTGAGTTTAATTTCTATACACATTCTATAAAATTATTTTAAACTCCCATTCAATACAAGTGATATTCCAAATGAATGTGAGTTTAAATTTTTTTTATAATTAGTCATGTGTATAGTAATTTAACTCCTTTTAACTGCTGTAAGATCTTATCAAGTGACTATATAGTTTATTAATATTTTTGTTGTGTATGTTTATATATGATTATGTATATGTATTTGCTTTATTATATTGTATAACCACGTATATTTATTATTTAATTGGTCTTGTAATTTTCTTCCCTCCTTTTCTGGATACAAGTATAAGATCTGGTAACTACTCTAGCTACTAGTATCAAATTACTAATTGATAATTAAGTAGTGTGTTTGGTTTAAATAATCCCAATCATATTTCCTTTTTCCTTTCTCAAAATTTCACTATCATCATAATACTGCTCTTATATTTGCATAATTAATTTATTAATCTAAAATATAAGTGACAATTATATTATAGAAAATTATATAGGAGAAATATAAAAATACTTTAAAAATTATTGGTTTTGTAAAAATATTTAGTACAAAGGGAGAATCATACATATATATAGGCATGGAATAAGTCACGTGTGTAAAACTTTGGAGTACATACTTTCTTGGAATCAATTAATTTTAATTTTATTTAAAATATATTTTTAAATATTCTTCAGTTTATCAATTTAAATTTTTTAAAAAAATAATTTTATGAGATGATATTAAAAATTTCAAACCTTAAAATAAAATACAAAAAAAATTATATAAACTCAGAAAATTCTTCTATACCTAATTTCATTACAATTCTTAATAAAAAACAATCTTAATGTATTGATGGGGTAAAATATTTTACACAAGTATTTAATTACGTCTATTCTAATTATCTATACAATTAATATAAAAGATAATTATTTTTTATAACGTGACATTACATCATTAGACATATGTACAAGAAAAAACATAGGGTATCAACATATTATCTGCTAATTTATTGTCAACAATAATTAATTATTATATTTTAAACACATATATAAAGAGATACATTCAGAAAATATATCTATAAAGACATTTTTATTAAACACGGCTATAAAAAAGACATTTTTATTAAGCACATTCACAATGACACTTTCATTAAACACAATTATAAATAAAAGTTGACAAAAATTGACAAAAATACTATTAATAACATAACAAAATTATATATATAAAATTATTTTACACTAATAATATATCAAAATTAAATTCTTCTTACTAAATATAATCTAGTATAGTTGGAGCAGATATAAGTCTATCTACATCACTTTTATATATAAATAAAAAGAAAAAACAGAGATAGAGAAAGAAGAAAAGTGCACTACATGTTTTAAAATTTAGAGCTCGTTGAAAACGAGCTGAATACATTGAATGTCTTTGACGTTGCATTTCCAATTTATGAAATTTGAAGCATGTGCTAACATGTGTTGCATACACGATGCCATGTAAATATATGAAGGTACTTCCATTTACCAACATAAACTTAAACATCATTGTCTTATGTCATTTACATGCATGACGTACACTATACGTGAGATGTTATATCTTTTCCGTCCTTTGTATTCTCAAGTCGTACTTCATCATTAGGCCACAAACAATTTATTCTTGATGCCATTGATTTATTATTATTATTATTATTATTATTATTATTATTATTATTATTATTATTATTATTATTATTATTCAAAGATGCCATATGATGAATAGACTACACATTAGACCTATGCAAACAAGTTTGGCAGAAATGTAGCAATTTGAAAGCAACCGAGATTTTTTCAAATAACTAACTATCACTATACTTGTTCTATAATTATGCATCAATTATTAAATGGTACTTTTTCCTTTGTCATGGAAATATATAGATAATGAATGGCCCAAAAGAATTATATATACACACCAAACCGACGGATAGGAGATTAGGAGGCACATAGAAAGCCACTACATCTTATTGTCTGGTAATTTCAAAAAAAAAATCTAATGTTTTAATAAAATAATATTATTATATTTTACTTTGAATTTAATTTTTATACATTATTAATATAAAATAGCCTCACACATGTATTCAACTGATACATCAATAAAAGATCATTATTTTTCAAATTTATTAAATGAATAATTATCTAAAATAACAAATATAATCAGATGAATGTATTAAAAAATTATATTTTATTTAAAACTTTTTAAATGTAATATATAAAAGAACTAGAATTAGAGAAAATGAATTTAATAATTAAGAAAAAATAAATTTTTGGAAAATAGGAGTGAAAGTGTTAGAATAACTAACGGTCATATATTATATAAAGTGGTGATCGGAAAGAGTTGACTTTAGGTATTTGGAGTTATAACTAAATAAAAATAGCAATTATAATACTCTTTTTTCAATAATATAATGTGTTAAACTCTAAACTTCAAAAGAAAAAGGAAAAGAAAAAAAAATCTTCCGAAAACTCAACTAACTCTTCTTAATACTATCTGATATGTTAGTTAAGCAAAGGCTATAGTAGCCATCCTTGGGGATAATCGAAATCAGGTTTTACTTGTTTGTTCCTTATATAATTACCAGTAACAAGTTAGTGGAACAAAGATAGAATGTGTGTAAATTCCTGTGATTTTAATTTCTTGATACTACCAAGCTTTAATTTTAAAATATATTTAATTGATTTCGTTCTTCTTTTATTAATTCACCATAAAATTAAAGTACAACCGATATCTTGTAAGACATATAACCTAACTGGTTAACTGCCACTTAATTATTTTAGGCCCCACACCCAGAAATAAAATAAGATAAAGAAAGAGGCTTTTTCAAGCCATGAACAATCTAATTGATTAGTTGTTACTCAACTAATTGGAGCATAATTATGTGAACAAAATAATGGCATAATGGTCATGAACGAACCCATAAAGTTTTATGGGATAGGTCGCGGTACAATTAGAGTGGGGTGAGATTTGGATTGATTTTGAGTCAAAAATTTATTTGATTTAAATATTAATTTTATTTGTGGTGTAGTTTAAATTAGATAATTTTTTAAAAAATTTAATTCAATTTTTAAGCAATTTGAATTGAATTGAATTAGACTGGATTTACAATTTTATAAATTTTAAAAATTATATATATATATATATATATATATATATATATATAATAACAAGCTTTAACATTAAATTTTAAATAACTATAATAATATAATAAATTTTAACAATATCTTAAGAAACTAATGATAATATAACAATAAAAATAGAATTATATATTAGTTAAAATAAATAAATTAATCATATTTTGAATATAAAATATTTATTAAATATTAATAATACATAAATAATATAAAAATATATAACAAATTAAACATTTTAAATAAAATTGTAAATATAATAATAAAATAATAATATTATAGCACATTATGTGATTTGTATTGAATTAGATCAGTTATAAGAAGTAAATTTAAAATTCGATTTGATCTAGCAGTTTGCAAAAAATAAAATCTAATCAAATCTATATTAATACTAAGCTTTTGATTGTTTTACAGAATCAGATTCAAATTGTGATGGAACCTTGTCAGCAAAAAGATGATCAGCAAGGCCGTTAGCATTAATAATATGAAGGGCAAGCTTTTTCCAGGTTTAGAAAGTGTTTTCAGTCAATTTGTCAAAAACGGGTGCAGTGAAGAGTTGAGGAGAAGGGGAAGAAGAAGAAGAAGTGGGTGGGTTCTGATGAGAGATGATTGAAGTCATGGATCTATCACCTATGCTCTTGATATCATGAAAGAGTTTTCAATGAAACAAAAAGCTAAAATGATTTGATGATCTAATATTGAGTAATTGGATCAGATTATATAGATGAGGCAACTCTGTTATATATATAGCAAGTTATCACATAATTCTGTTATTAACACAAAACAGAAATAACAGATTTAAAAATAAATTAGGTTTGATTATCTTTTAACAACTATATCTTGATCTTCTTGATCTTGATCTGTTATATTACATACTCGATCTCTATTACAATTTTAATTAATTTTTGATTTAAATTAAATTAATAAACGAGACAATAACACTGTTCAAAAGAATAGACTAAACAATATAAAAATGTAGAAAGATTCCTTTGAAGTGTAAACATAATACAGTGCTCAACAGTGATTATATACTACTATTGCATATAAAATGCATTCAATACTTGAATCGGGATTGTATGCCCTTAACCAAGTGACTCAAATTTAAATTTTGAGAATGAAAAAAATTTATAAATCGAAGTAAATTGATTAAATTCTTGTAATAGGAATTTAGAGTTGATGGGATTTCCCCATAAGAGTAATATGAAACTTAATTATATAATTATAGTTACAATCCAACATCTAGAATGGGCTTAAAGATAGTCAAATGCCCAAGTTCCTTGTAGGTACATCTCATCGCGGTAGAGACACTAATCTATGAGCAAGGAAAATTTGCTACAATTTTATATTCTGATCCTCTAAATTTAAATTCCACAACTATAAGAGAGGTAGCAACCCTAATTTTGCATCTAAGTTTTTGATCCTATAAAATATCCATTTTTTTGTTTTAGTTATAAAATATCCATTTAATTTTTTTGTTTTAATCCATGAATTTTTTATTTTAATAAATAAAATAAATATAATAATTACTGAAATAAATAATTTAAAAAATATTTATCGAAATAAATATCATTTTTTTATCTTATTTATACTGTAAACGAGATATATATAAATTTTCAATTTTTATATATCTCGTTTATACTATTTATCTTCTCTCTTATTTAAAATCAATCGTTTATCTTTTTTATTATTTGAAACATTCTATTTTTAAGAATATGATCAAATTAAAAGCATTAACATTTTTTATTATTTTCAAAAAATATATTAAATTATTTATAAATACATATATCTCGTTTACCGTATAAACGAGATAACGAGATATACAAAAATTAAAACGAGAGGTAAACGAAATACATGCAAAATTATCTTATTTACAGTGTAAATGAGATAAAAAAATATTTATTTCAGTAAATATTTTTTAAATTATTTATTTCGATAATTATTATATTTATTTTATTTATTAAAATAAAAAATCCTTTAATCCATGCATTAGTTTGTTTCGTTAAATACTAGCCTAGCACGTAATACATGTCTTGTCATATCGACATTTCATATTTTTTTTTTAAAATACCTCAAACATTTAATTGTATTTAATTTTATTCTTAATGTTTTTAATTCCCCTTTTAAATTTTAGCAAAACTACTCTTAAACATTAATTTCATCTAAATTACTAATAGACCAGGGTGATCTAACAATGTGAGAATCTGACGTGACAAACAGTAACGAATTTATTATTCTTTAACTAAAATAATTTTAATAAAATAAAAAATAAATTTAAATTATTAAAAATTCTTAAATCTCTCTCTCTCTCAACAGTTAAACTGGATAAAAAGTCATGATTTTCTAAAGTTCTGTATCGTCACAAAAGAGTTATAGATGCCGAAAAATATTAATGTGTCATTATGGGAACCTTCTGTTCTGAAGAAATAAAAAACTTCAAATGACCTAGGATGCAGGTTTTGAGATTGTATAGATTATGATGTAAAATTTTCTATTCTTATGGAATTAGGATTTTTGAATTCTTGTGAATGGAGAATTTTGGTTTGGGTGTGGTTTAACTAAGTATTGGATGATGTTATTGTAGATTGAAAAAGACTACTCTTTCTTTACTTGGACAGATTGTGAGATAGCAGCAAAAAAAATGGTGAGGTTGTAAGATTGAAGATGAAAATTTGTACCTTGAAAACTAAATTAGCCTATACCAATTGTAAATGGAAGATTGTTGCTGTGTTTAAGATTATAAGGTGGATTATGATATTTTTCTTGTTGTATTTGTTGTGTAAAAAGGGACCATAGTGAGGTTGTCATACTAGAAGAATGGGAGATTTTGGGAAGGGGTTGAGGCATAGAAAAATTGTTGTAATAAGTATTGTCTTTTGTCTGCAAATTTCTATTGAGCGGCATATGATGTTTTAAAAATGTTCCTAAGTCGAAAACTATTTTTTTTACTGTTATCCTTGAAGTTTGAAATTTGCTTCATTTATGTATGTGATGCAAAAACTTATATACAATATTGTCTCTAAAATGTGACTTTTTTTTTCGAAAATGTCCCTAACAATCTTAAGCGACATAATAAGTGTTTGATAGTCTATGCTAGTGTATAAAATAACCAAATTGACAATGAAAACTTTCTTAGAAATTGAAACATAATAACATCAGATTTCATAATAATGTTATTATATAGTGATATATAGTAATTCATAAAGTACATTTATAATCTATTATCCTAATGATGTGACATTGGATAGTCTATTCATAAATTACATCAGAAGCCAACATTCATGTCCATGAAGATAAGTAACAAAAGAAAGTGATATAAGAAAATACATAGATATACCAAAACAAATTCATCCCTAACTAATTCCTCCTGCTACCATTGTTACTTTATGACTCCACTTCGCTGGATTGAACTTTGTCGTTGGGAGAAATTTGGGTTGCTTACGGCTGTACTTTTGTTCAGATTGTTGCTTGTCTAAATAGTTTCTGAAGTTGTTCCTCTTATTTTTATTTTTTTTTGTATTGGCAACAGTCATTTTTTTTTTTATATTTGATTCATTTGTAATCTTTTCCTTCTTTCCTGCTTTTCTGGCCATGCTTGTGCTTTAACTTCGAGTTTGCACATTAGAAATTTTCATAACCACAATAGCAAAAATGAAGTTGTAACTTGTAAGTAAGACAAAAATAGGAAAAAAAATAAACAAATAAAGTAAGATAAATAATTAGAAAGGATAAATACTGTTTTGGTCCCTAAAGTCTACGGGTCAAAATCGAATCCATCCTTAACCTTTTTTCAATTCAAATTGTCCTCAAAGTTTCATTTAATATTAAAATTGTCTTTTTGACTTTTATGGATAAAAATGTCCTTGTATTTGTTCTAACTCCAATCTCTTTATCCACCAACCCCACTCTTACTACCATCACCACCCCTTTATTCCCACCAAATACCAATAATCAAATTCAAGAACACAACATTCAATAATAATAATTTATTATTTAAATTCAAATAATTATCAATTTAATCCATCACCAACGATAACACATTCAAATTCAACAACAACAACATCAAATTTAGCAACAAAAATAACACACATCATTCATTTTTATTTTTTGAAAAAAAGAAAGAAAGAAAAAATTAGGATAAAGAGAGAAGACAAATAGAGTGACAGGGAGCATAAGAAGAAAGAAGAAAGAGGAGAAGGATAGCATGACGCCGGTTTATGGAAGAGTCGTTGCCGCTGCTGGAGAGAAAGACAAGAGAACGAGAGGCAGAGAGAGACCACACGAGGTAGAGAAAGACAAAGAGAGATAGTCCACTTCTTCTTCTCTTTTTCTAGTGGCCTTTGCGATGATGCCGATCGTGAAGTAGGTGCTGCCTTCGAGCTATACTACGACGATGGCGACAGAAGTAATCCACAGCCTCTGCGGCCGGCTATTGCAGAGATAAACGTGTTTGGGTAGTTGGAGAATCTGCCTTCATCTAATGCAGCGATAAAGTCGATGATGACAGTGGAGACTGCAGAAGTAAAGAAGATCTGAAACCACCGCCGTTGTTGCTCCTACTTCCTCTTTCTACTACGTCAACGGTAACGACGGCCCTCAACCCACTGGCCCCATCTTCTTTATACCGAATTTTCATTTGCTCTTTTTTCATCTGAATGTGTATGTATGATAGTTAGTCTGGTTAGGTTGATAAAAATGAAGATAGGATTGGGATCAGAGAGATGAGAGTATATGGTTAGTGAGATAAGGGTAAAATTGTCAAAATGACGATTTTAAAAATAATTTAACGTTGAGGACGATTTCGAATTAAAAATAAGGTTATGAACAAATTTGATTTTGACTCTAAATTTTAGAGGCAAAAACAATACTTATCCCTACTTGAAACTTACGAATGGAAGTCTCCATGGACATCCCCCCTTGTTATGCCCAAATGCATCACATTCCAAGCACCTTTGTTGCTGTCCCGCTCTAGAAATATTTGGACCAGTTGGTTCTTCATCTTCAGCCCTTGACCTTTTTTTAGTTGGCCTCTTTATCAATTTTTTATAGGTTAGAAGCAGTACATCTGGATACTCATTTATCTCCCACAACTGCTCTCCATTGTAAGGGCCAACGGAATATAGTAACAAGTAACATATGCCTCTTTCTCTCTCTTATAACAGACATTAACATACTTGACAATCTCATCCTTTGCATGATTTATAACACTAACAACATGTGCATAAGGCATCTCAGTAAGCTGAAACTTCCTACAAGAACATTCATCCTTTACACAATTTATGGTACCAGCATTCATGCTTAACCCTATCATGCAATTAAAATCCCATATTAGAATTCCATTTTTTATACAGTTATAACCAAGATCAACCATAAAAGAAAAAAAATTACAATCAAAATTAGTATCCTAATACACGGTATAAAAAAGTCAACATGAAAGAATATTAAATTAAAAAAATATGAGCTTCATATGTTTAATAACATAGAAAAACCAAAATAGGGTGAAGAACAACAAAAATAGTACCAATAAAAAATTAGGTTAAACCCTAACAACAAAAAATAAATGATCTTGCATTTTAAAAAATATCATCCAAACACTTGAACACATGATCAAGAACCCCCAAAACCGTAAAATAGGAAAGAAAAAAAGGGACGACGATGATCGTGTCTCACTTGCAATGCATCGCCGCGAGGGCCTCCGACTATGGCGTCTCCTTTCTGATGCGAGTCATGTCGTCGGTTTGCCAGGAACCACCGATGACCGCCTCCCGTGGCCGTCGAGTAAGCTGTGTATTTTTTTCTCTAATTTTTGTTGTTTACAGAGAATAAGTGAGAGTGAAAGGGTGTGCAAAAGGATGTGGTGTGAGTGAGCCAAAGAAGAAAAGAGAAGGTTAAACGTTTAATTGGGAGCAAATATGTAATTTCAATTTTTTTGCACCCATTGTTGCTAATCCTTGCCACGTTAAACTCTCACATTGCCAGATCACCCAGCTCCGTTAGTGATTTAGACGGAATTAACGTCTAGAGGATAGTTTTGCTAAAATTCAAAAATATTAGGAATAAAATTAAATGCAATTAAACATTAAAGATAATTTTAAAGAAAAATATAAACATTACAAACAAAAATCATACTTTACTTATAAAACCAAAGCCAGAAAAATTAAGTATTTTATAGCTACTAAAACTTTAGTTAACAGTATCAGAATATAACTATGAAAATTTCTTATAAGCGTTAGAGGGTAGTATGCATTGTTCTGAGAACTGGATCGAAAATTGACAATTTGGTCATCAAATCGATTCAATTCAGGATAAAAATCAATTAATAACAAACTGGTTAAAAATCGTTTAACTGGTTGAACTAGTCTAATTTTTAGTAGTTAACCAGTTTAAAATGATAAAATAAAAAAATATTTAAAAAAAATTATGTATTTTATAAATAAATATATTATTTTATTATATTTTATTCAACCTAGTTATATTTCGGTTGAACTTTTAAATCTTTGAACTTCTAACTCTACCAATTGGATTACCAATTTGGTTTTCAAAACCTTGTAGCAGGGATGAATCCAAAAATTTAATAGAGGATGGACCGAAAATTAAAATATTACATAATCAAATATAAATTGTATATTTAGTAATATATATAATCATGATTAGTCTTTTTTTTAATAAAAAAAATACTAATAAGGGCTTGCTATATAAAAAAGTTATCTTAGTTCTTGGAAAATTTTTCTTTTGATTTTAGATTTGATAAAATATAAAAATTATCTATTTTTTAATTAGTTTATTTTATAGAGCATTATTATGATAGTAAGTTATATTTTTATGCTTCATATCATAAAAAATTATGCTATAACATAATATAAATAAGTTGTTCTAATAATTTTGTTATATGTATTTAAAACATATTATTGAATAAAATATATAAAATATAATCATTTTAATGAATTTAGATAATATGTTATAATTTTAATATCATGAGATAAATAAATAAATTTTAAAATATTTTACTTTTATGTAGGTACTATAATATATAAAGATTTTTTTAACATCTAATTAAATGTTAATGTTTTTAAAAATATTAAAGAATTTTTATATGATAATAGGTATAAAATTAAAAAAAATATTTAAAAGAAAAAAAATTTAAATGTTTAAAGATTTAAAAATTTATTTAATTAAAAAGTGATTAACAATAATAATTTTTCTCAATTTCAGAATTATTACTTGCTTTTGAATTTAATAATTTAATAATTATTTATATAAGATAATTATTTACTTTATTTTTTGAATAAAAAATAAAATTATATAATATATAATAACTTTATACACTTAAGTTATTAATTTTTTGTTAAAAAAATTAGGGAACCATCATCCTTCCCTGCTTGGTGATTGTAATTTAAGAGCTAATTCTAATTCCTTTTATAAAAAATATATATGCTATGGACCAAGAAAATAATGATTAGATATTTTATTACTTTTCAGTAGTTCATCAAGTCGGTTGATTGCAAGGTATTGGGATGAGGATCGGGACCTAAACGCGAGTTCTGAAGTGAGGAGCTGTGCCAGCGGACGTCGGTTGGTCGGCGGTTGGAGCCACCTGCAAGTAGGGGTGGAAAAAGGTCAGGCGGTCTGCCAGGGGCCTGCAGCCTGGTCTGTGTTTGGCCTGACCTGGCCTGGCCTGTTATAAAATAGGTACAGGCCCAGGCTCTTTTAAAAGCCTTAATACATTAATAGGCCAGGCCCAGGCTTACTAATTAGCCTTATAGACCTGTCAGGCCTGCCTGGGCCTGTTAAAATATAATTAAATATATAAATAATTATTTATTATTAATAAAATTATGAGATATTTTAAATTTATTATATTTTATTATAAATATTTTTGTATATTTTAAATATGTTAAAAGTTTAAAATTTTTTATAAATATTAAATATATGACATATTACATATAACTATTTTTATTAAAAAATATTTTTTTTAAAATAATATTTTTATTTTTGTAAAAAAAAAATTATCAGGCCTTTTAACAGGCTTCAGGCAAGGCCAAGCTGAATAACAGGCCAAACCTAGTACTTTATAAAGAGTCTATAACAGGCTGCATGCCAGACTCAAGCCAATCAACTGTATGACAGGCCAAGCCTGTTAAGAGCAAAGCCTGACCTGGCCTGGCCTGTTTCCACCCCTACCTGCAAGGACACTTTGATGCTTAAGTTAGCATCCGTACGATGAGGCGGCTAAGTTAGGATAATGATGACGTACCTAGGAAGAGGGGTAGGTCCCTCTCCTTTATCACTATTCATTCAGGTGGCCCCCCTTTTGCTAGGGTCAAACCCTTTAGAAGCTTCCACCAGTTATTAAGATCTCCTTAGAGAAGATCGGGTCATATGGAGGGCGTCTCCTCGTACGTACGGGACGCGTGTCTGCTTGATGGACCTTCAGTTCTTCTTGGGTTAGGCCAGAACAGTGTCCTCAATACGTCAATGCGTGAGATCCATGACTGGCGCATTCACCTACTCGTGTTCTCATAATGACACTCTCTACCCGGCATGGGTTCGTCGTCATGGGTCTGGGCTTCTGGAGGCTTCCTCGCGCATGCGAGTTGCCCCCAACACCCATTTTGAGGGCATCACTTTGATTATTGCACACAAAGAATTAAATGCCCTTAAGTGTGACTTAAAAGCACGTGAAAAGTTCAACTTTGCCCTTGATCTTTCGCACTTCTTCCTTTACGGTTACTGTTACCACCTTTACTTTACATTACCATTTCTACTCTTCCCTTTCTTTTCCAAAACTGCCACCGCCACTCACTCGTTTCCTTCTCTGCGACTGCTACTTTCATCTCTGCCTGTGGATTTCACGCTGCTCTTGCGAGGCGATCACCATTGCCTGCTTCTAGCGCCCTCCTACATCGCAGATACTGGTATGTGATCATCTTTTTTGCCATTTTGTTTGTTTTCTGCCATTGTTGCTCTGCTTTCTTTTATGGATATTGTTTCTTAATCTGCATTGTTAGGTACTTCTTAGGGGGTGCCATAGGTGTCCTTTTCGTAGCTTATGCTAGGGTGGTTTAGTGTAGAATGACTTAGCTTAGGCCTAAGATCTTCCTGTAGCCTTGCGATTAACTTAAGTCGTTCCCCCACTATAAGTATGGCTATGCGACCTCACTCGATGACTTTCCCTCCGCCTAGGCTCGTGAATTGTTACATATGGTGCACCTCCGACATGACGAATACTGCCTCCAGAGTGACCACAGAGGAACTGCAGGAGCTCCGCGACGCAGGAGTAATATGCGGTGGTGGTCTCAAGGAGAGGGACTACGAGCTTATAGTCCTGAGTCCTTGGAAACGCATCCGCCATCTTAATCTTGATGTCCCCCCGTGTCCCTGACTAGATGTGGATGTACAAGTCCATGTTTTCTGTTCTTGGAGTTCGGCTTCCTGTTTTTTCCTTTTGTCCAAGCACTCTTAAATAGATCTGATGTTGCTCCCTCGCAACTTCACTCGAACAGTTGGGCTATTAATCGGTGCTTCGAGATGGTTTGCGAGTACCTGGAACTCCCGGCTGCCGTCAAGGTCTTCCTTTTCTTTATCCTACTCACAAATCCTTTCCGAAAGGACAAGCACAAGAAGGGGTATCTCTCTTTTTGGACTGTACAAAACTATAGGATCTTCAGTCTCTTCGAAGATTCCTTCCATGGTTTTAAAGAAACGTTTTTCAAAGTGAGTCCAACTCGAGGTCGTCACCTTTTTTGGCTCACCCTTGAGGGGGAGAGGCATATCCCAACCTAATGGAGCTTTTACGCCAACTCCAACTATTTAATCAAAGTGACCTACGAGAGCATAGGTCGGCAGAACTAGCAGATTGTTGACATTATGTTGGCCGTGTTTAGCTCTAATCCACTTAACCTACATCTATTGATGGGTGATCGGGACGTTGACCGAGATTGCATAGGTAAGTGTAGGGTATTCGATCCCATTATTATTCTTTCATTTTCTCGATTTGTTTGTTTCTATTTTCCTTACAACTTGGTAACCTCATTTAGTTTTTCCTTGCAGTTGAGATGGCCGCTGGAAACACTACCCTTAGTCGCTTGATGACCCACTTTTTTCCTGATAGAAACAACAATGCCCCAGTTTTCCTGAAGCTCGGGAGAAGGTTCCCCAGCTCAACGAGCCGGTGCCCGAGCCCCAACCTGAACCTCATCCCGGACACAGTGCTACCGGCGAGGTTGACCATGATAAGGGAGTTCTGGTTAAGCATTCCTCGGGAGGTCGGGAAGAGGGGGGATGATGTGTTGGAAATCCCCAATCCTAAGAAAAGGAAAGCTGGGTCTAGTCTAGGGCAACTCCTCTCCGTGATGGAAAAACACTTCGACGCAAGCACCTTCATTGACTCCCAATTGCTGCTGGGTACCAAAAGTTTCTTCTGTGATGAAGACCTGGCAGCACAGGCCAAGTGGACATATCGTAACCTTCTCCAAACTGCTGCTATCGTGAGGAAAGTTGAACCGGTCTTAACCCAGTGCCAGACTCTGAAGGAGAAATATAGGATGGCTTAGCATGAAATTTCTAAGTTGAATGTTGAGGGAGAAACTATGGGGGACCAAGTTGGCAGGTGTCGAGAAGCAGTTGAAGGAGGCCAGGGAGGAGATCCAGCGCCTGACTGATCGAGATATCAACCTCCTGAAGCAAATCAATGATGTTCAAGGTTGGGCCATTGTGACAGAGGACAAGGTCAAGGAAATCGAGAAAGAATTGGCTGATGCCATGAAGTTGACAGATTCTACTCGCCTTAAGGCCACCAACATGCGAAAAAAAGAACAAAGAGATCATAAAGGATGTTCGGGATGCCATTTCTGCTACTGAGGAGGCGATGAAAGCCCAAGTGATTCTCCTTGCTCCTAGTTTCAATACTTCTACCATTGGAGCTTTAAAAATCATCAAAAGATGGCAAGAGTATGGATATGTCGAGGAAGTAGTTACTTCTGGTCCTGTAGTCAAACTATTTCTCTTTGCTATAATTGAACTCTTTAGCTGCTTTTGTGTTGTTGGGTCGATTTATTGCCTTGTTAGTAGACCTTTGAACTTGTGATTTGTAAACTTTTGAACTTGTAGAAACATTAGCATGTTTTATCTAGTTTGGTCGTTTAGTTGTGTGATATTTTTGCTAATTTGGCCGTTTAGTCGTATTTCAATGGATATCCATTTTCTCCCACGTAGGGGGCTCCCGGGTTGATCAGTTTTCAGGAAGCCGTAGTTAAAACTTGGAAATGATTTCTCCAAAAAATAAAAAGGAATTTTATTAAAAAACGGGTCTCGTCAAAACCCTTTGCTGCCGTTTTGGGCTAACGACAAGGGAAAAGACTACCGCTTCTTTTTATAAACTATACTTCAACAGTACAAGAAAGTGTGTGAGAAAAGTAAAGCTAAAACAAGGCATAGGAAAATCGAAAGCAATAAAATAAGGATGAAAAATAACGAGGTATAACCAAATCATGCTCGGGAGATCGTTAGGACGTGAGAAGCGTTACCCCTCACGAGTAGAATCTCCTTGGGTTCGCCGCGTTCCAAGTTCTCAAGTGCTCTTTCTCGTCTAGCCGCTCTAGTTTGTATACGCCTTTCCCTTGTACTGCTTTCACTCTGTAAGGGCCTTCCCAATTGGGAGATAACTTTCCTTCCCCTGGTACTGGTGGCCCAATGTCGTTGTGCCATAAGACTAAATCTCCTTATTCAAATATTCTATTTCCCACTTTGCAATTGTAATGCAGCCTATCCTCCACTTCAGTGCTGCTTCCGACGAGTGGATCATCACCCTTGTTTTGTCTACTAAGTCTTTTTCAACTGCCTCGTCACCTCCTCCTAAAAGGAGCCTTGGACTGGGTTCTTTTATCTCGACCGAAATAATAGCATCTACCCTGTAGGTAAGATGGAAGGATGTTTTCTCGGTGACAAACTATAGTGTTATCCTATTGGACTAGAGGACTAAGGCTGGCTCGTCTGCCTAAAAACCTTTCCTCTACTCCAGGCTCATCTTCAACTCTTTTAGTAGGACTAAATCCGGCATAAGAGATCGATTTTTCACGTCGGATTTGGTGCTGGCTAGTATCGACAGCAGCTCTGCTCAAGCGTTCCTTTCCCTGGAAACGTATTGCACAACTACCTCATCAAAACTCCTACTCAGCTATTTATTCTTTTCTAGGTACTTATGCAACATCGGATCCCGAGCTTGGTACGTTCCGTTCACTTGGGCTGTTACGACCTGCGAGTCATTGTTGATTTTGAGTGTCACCATGCCGAATTCATTTGTTAACTTTAAGCCCCTAATCATGGCTTCATATTATGCATGGTTATTCAAGACCTAGAACTCGAATTTGATAGACTGCTCATAGGTCACCGCCTCTGAGTTTTCTAATATTATTCCCGCTCCACCAAAGGATTGGTTAGACGCTCTGTCTACGTGGAACTTCCACCGTGTGCTCGAAACCTTGGGGGTCTCCAACTACTTCTGCTAGGAAGTCGACCATTGCTTGGGCTTTACTGGCATGACGAGGCTTGTACTAAATGTCGTACTGGGATAGCTCTATTGCCCAAATCATCATCCACCATGTCAGATCGGGCTTCTGCAATATCTTCTTGATCGCCTAGTCGGTTCTTACTATGAATGGATGTGCCTAAAAATATTACCTTAACCTCCGAGAGGAAATCAGCAGGGTGAAAGCCACCTTTTCCAACCTTGTAAACCTTTGCTCTGCCCCTTGGAGCATTTTACTTATGAAGTATACAGGTTGCTGCTGTTTACCTTTCTCACGCACCAAAGTAGCGGCTAAAGACTCTTCTATTACTATGAGGTACAGCTATAAGGACTCCCCTTCCTTCAGCTTTCTGAGTACGAGATGCGTCGACAATACCCTCTTAAAGTGATTAAAGGCCTCTTCGCACGTTGGGTCCCACTTGAAGGCTATACCCTTTTTCACCAGGTTAAAAAAAGGTAGTGCCTTGACTGCTGAGTAGGGGGTGATCACGGGTCGGGTTGGTTCGGGTTTGAGGTCAAATTAGAATCGAACTAATTGAATTATAATTGGTTCGGATTTACGTTTTTTTTATGTACCCGAACCAAACCAAATCGATTAAGAACGGATTGATTCGGTTTGGGTAATTGGATACCCAATGAAACAAAAATTCATAAAAAAAAAATAAAAAAATGAAATTTTTATCTTAAAAATTCTTTAAATACAATAAACATGCACCAAACACATTAAAAACTAAATACATCAAAATCTAAACATATTAAATACCAAATACATTAAAAACTAAACACATTAAAATTCAAACATATTAAATACTAAACACATTAAAATCCAAACATATTAAACACCAAACATATTAAAAGCTAAATACAAAAGTGCAATAGAAATAATCCTTCAAAGGAATAATCTTTCAAAGTCTTCACTCCATAATCCTTCATTCCACCAATTAAGCATGTTCAAGAGAAGAGTTGTGATCTTCAAAAAATCAATATATAATTAGATAATGTCAATATATGAAATTGATTAATTGAAAGTAATTCAACAAACAAATAATTAGTGAAAAAATGTTGACCTCAAATTGTTGTAAACAATATCAACTCCAACTGTTTGATTAGATATTGTTAATGCTAAAAGTTCTACATTAATAATAATTAAATTATTATTAAAAACTCAATAATAATAACAATTACATAATAATTTAAAGAAATATAATTTAAAAACAATTACCTAATTCAAGTTTTTCTTGGTCCTCATCAAGTTCTTTCTTTAAATTATGCCTTTCTCTTTGTCCTCAACTAATTTGTGAGCAAATTAGAGACTCAACAGTAAAAGGACTTAAAAAGCTTTTAAATTGGTCAAGCACACGACCACTAGCACAAAATGCCGACTGAGAAGATACGGTAGAAACAAAAATAGCCAACAAATGCCTAGCCATGTGAACAAGAGCATAATACTTCATTGATTTCAACTTCCACCAACGTAAAATGTCAAAATCGGGAATGTTATCCTCCACATCATCTTCCATGTATCTTTTCAACTTATTCCTTTTGACCTCACCTTACTTTTTTTTAACTTTCAATCTAAACTCATCCTCGAAGCCATCTTCCTCCTCATTTACATTTTCACCACCAACTCCATGATCATGAGAGGCAATACTAGAATTGAAACTACAAGAAGAACTACCATTCGGAAGGGGATATATCATGGAGTAATACTCAAACAACTTATGAATGATATTCTTCAACTTTTTTAATATATTTTTGGCTTGATTCAACCTATACACCCGATTAAAACAAAATTCAACATACTCATACTTTTAATGAGGATCAAGAAAAATAGTCACAAAAAGAAAGTAATTTATGCCATCACCCTCCCAATATTTGTCTAGTTTCACTTTTATTTGTGTCGCCATCCTTTGCAAACTAACATCATTAATCTTTCTCCACTTATTCAAAATTTTTGAATGTCACACAATTTATTGAAAAAATTAATACATGTAACATTCAAAGAACCAAGTAAGAGTTGTATCATAAAATATTTTCAAGAACTTCACAAGCACACGTGCCCTTTTCCAATCATTATCATCAGGAGGTCTTCCTTCAGACTCAAGCACTAACAAATAAATGAGTCTTGATAGCTAAGCCGACTAAAAACTAATTCAAACTTCTCAGCAGCATCTAGCATTAAATAGGTAGGGTTCTACCTAGTAGACACATCTAACAATACCATAGTCTTACAAGTTATACTAGCCTCTTGAACACTCTTCTTGAAAGCTTAAATCCTAGCAGGTAACAAACTTGCATGCAATTCTGATTTTACTTATTGAGCTATCAATGTCCTTCATACCATCACCGACAATTAGATTTAATATGTGAGCACAATATCTGATATGCATAAAATTACTATTTAACAATGTTGACCCATTTCAATTATCCATACCTCTAAGTAAATACAAAATTGCAACATCATTAGCACTAGCATTATCAACAGTTACACAACATATCCTTCTAATACCCCACTTTTGTAAGCATTGTTCTAAGGCTCTCCCTATGGTCTCACTCTTATGATCAATAATCAAACCAAAATTCAATATTTTTTTATGCAATATCCAAGACTCATCAATATAATGCGCAGTCACACACATATAATTTAAATTCTGAATTGAGGTCCAGGTATCAGTAGTAAGAAAAATCATTTGGTAATTTTCAGAAACATCTTTCTCAACTTCTCTTTCTCACATCTAAACAAAGCCATACAGTCTCTAGCAATTGTGAAATGTGGGAAAACCTTAAACCTAGGTTGTGCTTCACTCATAAACTCTCTAAAGCCTTGAGCCTTAACAAATTCAAAAGGAAGTTCATCAACAATTTTTATCTTTGCAAGAGCAAGACGAGTCTGCTTTTGATTAAAATTAACAAGCTTCATAGTAACAGCATTAGGGTCATCCTTAAATTGGTTCCCAATTGCAATAGTTTTCTGCCCCTTTTCAACTTGTTTATGAAGGTTTTTAGTGTAAATTCTTAAATGTTTATGCAAGTTTGTTGTACCATGACTATAACTATTGCATGCATATTTTTTTTTACAATAGTTGCAACAGGCTTCATTGGGAGAACTTTTAGAAAAATTAGCCCAAACACTACTAGGTGCCTTACTGGGTTTATGTTTTACCTCTTTTAGAGGCTCACCAGTAACTCCAGTAGCTTTGGTTTGTGTTTGTGTATCAGGTTCTAATGAAGGATTTGACGCATGCAATGGTGGGGAGCTGGACTTTGCAATGTTCCACCCGAAATACCATCGTCAATGGCAGTAGGAGTGGCTGCAATTGGAGAACAAGTGCTTCCAACAATAGTGTAGCTTACAAGGTTAGTTTTTTCCCATTTTTGAAGCTGCGAAACACATGAGAAAAGTACAGAACCATCAATTACACATAATTTTTATACATTTTAGTATTTTACAAGAGCTCATAACAACAAAAATTGAAAAGATTATTAACAAGAACAAAAAAATTATAATTTTAACAAAAAATTAAACAAACAAAAAAATTGAACAAAAAATTATCACTTTAACAGATAACATGAATAAAAATTAAACAGAGAATAAAAAAATTAACACTTTAATAGATGACATAAATAAAAAATTAATGCTTACCTGACTAGAAAAGATGACCACCACAGATGGAGATGACAGTGTTGTTGACCAGTAGATGACGCTATAGACGTTGACGCACGCTAGAAGAAGCTGGCTGCTGGAAAGGACGACACTGACGGAAGATGAAGCTAGCTACTGGAGAGGATGCCGCTCATGGAAGACAAAGCTGGCTGCTGAAAAAGATGACGTTGACGGAGAAGACGACGCTGCCACTACCAGAGAAGCCAATGGTGAAGACGATGCTGACGGAGATTACGAAGGATATGCCGACGACGCAGAGGAAGCTTTTGCTGATTTGGTTGCGTGAGTAAAGGTGAGGTGGTGAGGATTGAGGAAGCTCTGCTAGGGTTTATTCCATGGATGAAGGCGCCGCTGCAATATGTATTTAGGTTAGGGTTTCTGGGTTAGAATCATGGCATATATATATTTTAAATTTTTATTTTTTTATTTAGTTATCACATGGTCAGGTCCACGAGTTAGTTCAGATTTTGTACACCCAAAATCGTTACCCCAACCAATTACTAGAGAGAGCCATTAGTTTGGGTTGAGTTGGACACGATTATCTGTTAGTTTCAGAACCAATTTAATTGGTTCGGTTTGGTTCGGATCGGACGGGTAATCGGGTACCCGATACCCGTGATCACCCCTAGTGCCAAGGAAATGGGCAAGAGCCATCAACCTTTCTGCTAACCTTTGCACGTCTTTGACACACTTGGGGCTCGCCATGCGAAGCACAGCTTCACATTTCTCTAGGTTGGCTTCTACCCGCCTCTGGGTGATCATGAATCCTAGGAACTTCTCTGCCTCCATGGCAAAAGCACATTTCGGGGGAGTTTAGCCTCATATTGTGTTCTCGGAGGGAATCAAAAACAACCTGCAAGTCAGCCACCAGAGACCCCTGTTCTGCCATTTTGACAAGCATGTCATCGACATAAACTTTCACCGACTTTCCTATGTGGTCCTTCAAGACCTTGTTCATTAGTCTTTGGTAGGTCGGCCCCACGTTTTTAGGCTGAATGACATGACCTTGTAGCAATATCTCCCGTCTGGCGTTATGAACACCGTCTTCTGCTCACCAGGTCAGTGCATCGGGATCTGATTGTATCCTAAGTAGGCATCCATGAAACCCAGGAACTCGCATCCTGCCACCGCATCCACTAATGCGTCTATATTGGGGAAGAGAAACAAGTCTTTTGGGCAGGCCCTGTTGAGGTCCAAGTAGTTTATGCATATCCTCTATTTTTCATTTGCCTTCTTCATGAGAACCACATTCGACAGCCATGTGAAGTAGTCCAGCTCTCTGATAAAGCTGACTTCTAACAAGTTGGCCGTCTGCTTGGCCACCTCATCTACTCTTTCCGTGGACATCCTTCACTTCTGCTGCACGATGGTCTTTGCTCCCGGTTTCATGGCCAAGTGGTGGGACATAAACTCTAGGTCTATACCCGGCATATCAATAGGGATACAGGCGAAGAAGTCTCCATTAGCACGGACGACCTCGACCAAGGGTCTTTTCAGCTCGTAAGGTAGGTTACGGTTCACAAATATGAATTTGTCCTCTGTTTTCCCTATTTGGAATTTTTCCAAGTTGTCTTGGGGCTTCGGCCTAGGACGCTCATTGATCCTTGAGTCCAAGTCCGCCAGGAAGACACCGACTGCTTCCTTGGATCTTCTTCATAAGGACAAACTGGCATTATCACAAGCGATGACCATTTCCAGGTCTCCCCAAATCGTCTCTACTGATCCGTCGTCCACCATGAACTTTATTATTAGGAATTTGGTGCAAATGACCACCAGCAGGTCATTGATTGTTCTTCGTCCGAGGATGATGTTATAGACCGTGGAGTCCTTTAGGATTACGAACTCGGCCATGGCAAACTTCTTACTCGATCTGGATCCTATGCAGATCGGCAAGACGAGGGAGCTGTCTGGCATAATGTAGTTATCACCTAACTCCACGACCTTATGGCGGTAGCCCTTGAGGTCACTTTCTTTTAGCCCCAGAGCATCGAACACATTTTAGAACATAAAGTTCGAGCTGACCCCCATGTCGACTAGAATTTGCTTGACCAAATTCGTCCCAATTCACGCAGTAACCACCATTGGAGGGTCCTCGGATAGGTCGTCACACTACCAGTCCCCGAGACCAAATGATATTTCGGGAAGTTTCCTGGGGGAGGGTTTCCTCCCAGTCATAACGGCAAGTACCTTAGCTTCCTTATTTGCCGTCGACTTCGATTTTGTTGGGGTGTTTCTTCCAATCACAGCATCCACTACCATCGTAGGACCCGTGTCTGGGTTCTTCAGAACGCTTTGTTTCAGAATGACAGCCCGACCTTGGTCTTCTTCTGACTAATCCCTTTCTTTCCTCCTCGGTTCCCGGTGAATCAAGAGAATTCACTCAACTTGCCTTCCCAGATGCCCTGCTCTAATGTGTCTTTTAGTTCGATGCAGTCTTGCATCTTGTGTCAGAAGCCCTTGTGGTAATCGTAATAGAGGCTCTTATTTCCCTTGTCATGTCTTTTAATTGCCTTGGTTTAGGAAAAATATCTTTATCCGTAATTTCCTGAAAAATCTCTGCTATTGGGGCAGTTAGGGGTGTGTAGTTCGTGAATTTCCCTATCTAGAAGTGCGGTTTGAATGGCCTTCAAGTTGTCATTTCCCTTGGGGTATCCTGTGATTTTTTTGAGTTGGCGATCTAGTGGGAAGGCTGGGCGTCTAGCTGTCGTATATTTGCAGCCACCACCTGGCTGAATTTCTCATCATTTATGTATTCTCTCACCACACATTGTATCTCCTGAATTGTCCAAACGGACTTGGTGGTTAGGTGCTTCTGGAAGTCCTTAATCACCAAGCCATTCGTTAGGCACAAGCTAGCCACGGAGTTTGTAAGGCCATCGATTTCTAAATATTCATCATTGAAACGGTCTAGGTACTTCCTCGTATGCTCACTGACGCATTATGTCATCCCTAAGAGATTGATCGGGCGTTTCGTCTTGGCGATCCGAGTGGTGAATTGGGCTAGAAACTTCTAAGAGATATCTGAGAAAGTAGTTATGATGTGCTCCTGTGGGTCTTTGGTACCATCATATCTCATGTCTGTCGGTTTATCGAAGTTCTTAGGTAACCGGACTTTGAGGATGGAAGAATGGAAAAGGGTGGCACCGATCATGACAGGGTCTTGACGTTTCCTTCTCCGCTCCTCCTTTCGTTCCCGGCTTCTTGACTTGTCTCAAGAGTGATGGAACTAGGTGCGACCGTCAGTCTGATCGTGCTCTTCATTCTTCTCCCCCGGGCATTGCCGTCCTTTCGACCTCCTTTGCAGGGATTGGGTGCATGAATAGCTTTGTCGGGCCTCTGCATGCCAACGAACGTTTCGGGTAGCCTCAAAATTATAGCGGTCCCTCGCCTCCAGCTCTCTGTCGAGGTTTTAAACCCTATACCTAAGCTCTTGCATGATCCGGGAGTTGTCACTACCTGTTCCCCCGAAAGGGCGCCTTCCCGGAGATCGGCTGGTCGAAGGGGGTCGACTGCCGCCTTCAAGAGGTCCCTGTGTATAGCCTACTCATGAGGCAACCCCCTTTCGTTCGCTGTTTGCGCCTTCTCCTAGCTCATCCTCCGAGTGGAGGAAAACCTCCATCCTCAACGCATGTCAGATCCCCACAGACGACGCTATTGTTCGGTAGTTCACTGAGTCAGTTGATTGCGAGGTATTAGAATGAAGATCGGGACCTGAACGCGAGTTCTAAAGTGAGGAGCTGCGTCAGTGGGTCATCAATTGGTCGGCAGATGGAACCACCTGCAAAGACGCTCCAATAATTAAGTTAGCATCTGTACAAAAAGGCAACTAGGTTAGGGTAATGATGACGTACTTGGGGAGAGGAATAGATACATCTCCTTTATCCCTATTTGTTTGGGTAGGCACCTTATTCTAGGGTCCAACCTTTCAGAAATTTTCACCAGCTATCAAAATCTCCCTAGAGAAGATCCAGTTAATGCTTAATGGACCTCCAACTCTTGTTGTATTAGGCCAGAACAATTATTAACAAAGAAACTGAACCTAAAAAAATTGCTCACATGTATAGGACTTCTTATATCCACTAAACGATCTAGGGAAAGAAAATGTGTCAACTCCTAGCAATAACCTTTACAGGAGATTTTATTTTATTGGATTTAGCTAATATAATAAAATAAAATATTAACTCAAAGTATTAACTAATAAAAAATATTAGTCTCTTAACATTTTTTATTCCAACAATATGTTTTTTTTATGGTGATTTCTTTTTTTTTTTTTTGATAATCTCATTCTAATAGTATCTAATATCTAATTTTATAACTAACTTTAGTTGGTTCAGTGGTCAGTTTAGTTGATCATGAGAGATACCGTAGGCTACATATTGTTGTTTTTTTAGACAAAACTATATTTTTTTTTTTTTGGTTTCCCACGGTATCCCCCAGTCCGGCAGGCCAAGGACTAATCTGCCGCGGTACTGAGCTCCATTTAAGGGTTTACCGCTGGCCAATGGGTTGCTGCATGCACGAGGCGGGATTCGAACCCCCGACACTTGCTTAAGCGGACTAGTGAGCTAACCACTAGACAAAACTATGTTACATGTTTCGATGCCACGCTTGGGCTCTTTTGGTCTTGGGCTTTAAATGATAGTATTTTTGAAGCTTGATTGGTCTACTGTAACTATTGGGCTTCCTTTGGCACAGTCCACCAAAAACAAAAGAAACATTAATTATCAATAATTTTGCTATTGAACATTTTACAAAAAAAAGAAAACAACAATCAGCCAACAAAATAATGAATAATAAAAAATTTAGGAGAATGAAGTAGAAATTCAAGGAAATCATGTTTATTAATTTTTAGTTGAAAAAAACTTATTTCCTATTTTTTCCTCCCTTAATCGTGTATAAAAAAAATATTAGCAATTAGCAACTTAATAAAGTCTTGGGCTAAAACAAACATCTTAATAATAATAATAATAATAATAATAATTTCGTTCTAGGTATTATATTGTTGAATAACTCCAATAATAGTGAGTTTTGTTTTTTGTTCTGTGGTGTTCAGTAATAATAATAATGATTCTCGCTAGCTCCCTCAATGAATAATGAATGAATAGTAACAGTACGAAATAGCAAAGGTAAAAAAGGTTCATTGGATATAATAAATGTGAAGTGAAAAAACAAAGAGGAATAGGCACCATGTCCATTTGACATAACTCACCCACTGTCACTCTCTGTCAATTTAAGTAGATATCTCCATTATCTATCGCTTTTGGTTTGTTCCTAAACCCTTTTTAGTTCCAATACTGGCCATCTTCTTAGCTGGCCAAAAATATTTAATAATGGCCCCCTCATCACACAACAAACCAAGACAATGACACTTTTGTCCTAATCTTCTTAATTCACTTTTCTCTTTTATATATATCAAATTTAACCCCCCCAAAAACAAAAACAAAAAAGCACACTTGATCTTTATTGTAGCGGTGTCTCATTTTTTTTGTTATCTCACTTTTGTCTCTATAAGCAATTTTTTTAATTTAAAAAGCAATCATCATTTAATCTCTACTTGACTAGTTTATTAGAGATATAATCATTCATGTTGTCTTTTCCTATCAGTTTAAACTTTAAACTTTTGAAATGAGTAGTGTTATGACATGATATCAGAACTCTATATTCAAAAAGTATAGGATTCGATTCTTGGTTAACTCAAAAATTGAAAGAATAGCATATATAAGGCAAATAAAAGAAGAAAAGAAGTCCTATGCAAAATTCAAGCAAACTCAAAAAAGGCTCTTACTTGAGGAAGAATACTAGAGATATAACTATTTACATTACCTCCTTCTATTAGTTTAAACTTTTGAAATAAGTGATTTTATGACATAGTTTAACTAATATTTATTTTTTTTTATGATGAAGATTCTGATATTAAAGTATTATAGCACATTAAGTTTGTTTTAGAAAAGAAAAAGTGATTGAATACTATATGTTAACCCTAGAGCTACATAAATTTAAATAAACTAATGAGGCATTGATGAAAAAAGAATGATCATCTGATTGCATCTGCTATCTTACTTGTGATGACAGTATGGATTAGGGTGGTCACTGATAAGATAAGACATGCTTTAGAGAGTAGAGTAGTAAGCTAGGAAGTAGGAACCATGAAATTAAACCCAACAAGCTACCTAGGTATGTACGTAGGAACCATGGCCAAGAATAATGAAAGCAAGCAATTCAATTCCTAACCAAAATTAAACTCAACTCAACTCAACTCCTTTTCATTAATGTTAAAGTTTGCAAGTGCCTTTATATCAACTAACTAACCTTAGCTTATTCGCCATTTAATGTTCTCGTACGCATGACTGACCTATGTGTATATATGGCTACGACAAAAAAGTTTGTTATATTAGGGTTTCACACCTTAAATTAAAAAAAAATTGTCGTTTTTTTAATTCATTTTTATTTCTTTTATGAGTCTTATTTTTCATTCTTATTCTGTTGTATTAAGCTGGACTTTTATGCTTTGTAAATTAAAAACTGTTCTCAAACTCACTCTTTTAAAGGTATAACTAGGTCATAATAAGATACCGAAATCAGATTATATTCTGCCAAATTTAACAAAGATTTAGTATATATAAATCCTTTTTTAAATTCGTAAAAGATATATTATAAATACTACCTGTTTTACGATATGTTATCTACTCTAATTTTTATATTTTTTGCTTAGATCATTACTAACTTGATCGTCAGAATATTCTTATAAGTACTACGAACTTTAGTTTCTATTCAGCTCAAACATTGTGACTGATTAGAAGTCTCAATTTCCTCTAGAAGATTAAATTCAAAGTAATTATTGTTGAATAGAAACCAAAATTTAAAAAAAAAGGAAAACTAACCAATATTTATAGATTCTTTGTTACATATAATGATATCCAACAATTGGCACAACTAATAATATACAAAGCATATGTTTTTAGTGAATCTCACATCAACTGTGTTAGATAATTATCGGTAGTTGTCTAGTTATTTACATAGTTATATAAATTATAGGAAAAGTTTAGGGGGCAGCAGTTTTTGTGTTTTTTGGCCAGCACTTAACCATCAAAAGAAAAATGAGTGATTTTTTACCATTAGATATAATCTCACACCATTAAAAACACTATTGATAGCCAATTGATAGTTATAAAATATCAAAATTGCTGATCCCTAGCATTATATAGAGATGCATGCCATTACAACAATGTGTCAAAGACAAATAGTTATGCGAAAGTTTATGTTGCCATCTTTGGGAATAATTACTGTTCATAATGCCTTATAAAGGAGTATATATAGATTATATTTTCATATATAGAATCATTCGTGATAGTATGTTATGTATATGTTAGAATGATTAATTGTAGTTTTGTTCCGGCAGGAATCAAATGAGATAATATAAGATGAGAATATATTACATTTAATTCAAAATCTTAAGATAATAAGTTTATGGTCTCTCATTTTATAAACTCCTCACTTTTTTTTATGTGGGACTAACTTCATACACTCTTTATACTTGTAACATTAACAATCTCCTCCTCAAGTGTGAGACTCTACATCAAGCATCAACTGCCCTCTAACTCTTCTACCACATATGAGTATTCGTCCATCACACTGCCGCAAAATACTGCGGGACACGCTGTCCGGACCACCTTTATCGGAAAGACTTTCGATACTTCATCTTAAATATCCTTTAAAACCATCAGACCGATTAACCATCGACTCTGATATCACTTGTTGGGACACCCATGGAAAATTCTTAACCACCGGAGAGACTTAGGAGAGAAATTAAGTGAGATAACATAAGATGAAAAGATCACATCCAACTCAAAATCTTAAAATAGTAAATTCATAGGTCTCTCATCTTATAAACTCCTCCCTATTTGAACTATAGAAAATAGAGTAGCATAGTAATTGATTTGATTTGTACGTTCTTCACACTTTGAATATGTTAAGATTTTGGACTTAAAAATATTAGCTTACGTTTATTTACACAAAAGATACTAAAGTAGGAACGAAAAAAAAAATATTTAACACATAAGATATGGATAAAAACATTATGTTTAAAGATATTGAATTAGTGTATTTTGTATTTAGCAAAAAAAATATGAAAACACTAACAAAAAAATTATTTTTTATTATTTCAATTAAACTTTTATAATTATATTTTTTATTATTATATTTTTTTCTAAATTTTTACATGAAAAAAATAAAATAAAATTATATTTTTATAATTATTTTAGTTTATTATCAAATATAATATAAGAATATTAATTTATTATATATATATATATATATTTTTTAATTTATTATTTTCAGTGTTTTATTTTATTATATTCTCATAACCAAATGTTTCTGATTAAGTTCTATGTTTCGAGTTTAAAATCGAGTCTTCAACTCTTAGCCTATTTCATAACTTCATTATTGAATATAATAACAAAAGAAAAAATGAACTAACATCCACTCGTATGACGGAGGGTGGATGAAAACTCAACAATATCGGTGATTAAAGTATATTATTAATATACTATAGAGAAGCCATTTTTATAGTATATCATTTACGTTGTCAAAAGGACTACTAGGATAATGGAAAAGATCATAAAGATAACGTGAAATAATAATTATTATGGCAAGCATGAAAGTGAAAGTGCATAAATTAAATGAGTAATTGGTAAAAATGCCAAATGTATTAAATATATAGTGTGATTTATATTATAGTATTATGTACTTTCGCATCCCACGGTCAACTATGGAATTGTGCTGCTTCATGATTATAGCTTCGTTATGGATTGCAAACAATTATTATATAGTGCTCTCACTAATCATAAAGCATGTGTACTACTTAGTTAGTTGCCTTTCGATTCCTTATTTATTTTGAGAGAATTGAAGATAATTAACAGAAACAATTTATATATCTATTCAACGAATATATCTTTATATTTTTGTTAAACTATATTAACTTCAACTTTATTTAATCCCTGAGAAATAACTTTTGAAAAATTTAAAGTGCGTTTAGTTTATGTTTTCATTTTTTTTATTTTTAATATCTTTTATTTTCAAAATTTTATAAAAGAAAAATAAAAGATAAAAATAAAAAATAAAATTTTATTAATTATTTTTATTGTTTCTATCTTTTAATAAAATTTAAAAAATAAAAAACATTAAAAATAAAAATACAAACTAAAGGCACATTTATTATTCAATAAGAGATATATAGACCGTATCCATACATATCATTATATTTTTTAAAGATAGTGAGAGTTATAACGTTGATATTTAAATTTGTCTATAAAAAAGATCACTTATTTTTTAAATTAGTCCTCAAATAATTTTTTTAGTCATATTAATCACTGAAAGATAAAATGTAAGTCATATTAATCCTTCCGTCAGTTGGATGATGACATATCATGTTAAGTGTCACGTGGCATGATGACGTGTCACAAGATGATTGGTTGACGTGTCAAGTCAGTGCCACGTGTTACTTGACACATAAAAAAGTTTATTATTATAATCAAAATAATTTTTGAAAGTCCAGACGTAAATCATTTTCATCCTTAAAATTTTAAAAATTAATCAAACTAGTCTTTATTATTATTATTATTATTATTATTATTATTATTATTATTATTATTATGCTAAACGAATTGCTTCTTAAGTGTAATACGTGCAAAGATTATAATAAATTTTTGTGTGTTTCATATATTTGAGATAGATTATATAATTTTTCTTTTAATTTCACAAATCAATGAGATAAAATGAAATAGGAAACATTATGCCTATGCATAATACAGGCTACTCTGCACTAGTATATTATATAAATAGATATGTTTCATATTAAAATAAAATTTCTAATGTTTTAAATGAAATATTTAAAAGAATTATATTAGAATATTAAGATTCAAAAAGTGATTCTACAAATTAGTTTTTCAACTATTGAGTTTTACTATATAAATTAAATAATAATAAAAATTATAATTTTAAAAAATTTAAAAGATTAAAAATTTAAAATAATTACTATATTATTTAGTAAAATTTAAAATATTAAATTTTTAAATATATAATCAACAATAATTTGATAAACTCATTTAAATAAAAAAATTCACATAAAAAAATTACAATTTAAAAATATAAAATTTTAAAATACAAATGACAAAATAATTTTATAAAAAATTTAATTATTTTTATTATTTTATGTAAAGAGAATTTTGTTTATTAAAATTTAAAAAATAATATTAAAATTAGTAGTATAAAAAAATATTTTAAATTTAATATTATAAAAAAATTATATAAAGATTAGTTTGATTAATTTTTAAAATTTTAGGGATGAAAATAACTTACATATGGATTTTCAAAGACTATTTTAATTATAAAAAACTTTTTTACATGTCAAGTGACACGTGACACACGTGCCACTGACCTGACACGTCAATCAATCATCTTATGACACGTGACACTTAATGTGATATGTCATTATCCAACTGAGGGAAGTACTAATTTAACTTATATTTTATCTTTTAAAAATTAATATGATTAAAAAATTTATTTGAGAACTAATTTAAAAAATAAATAATTTTTAGGGATAAATTTAAGTATTAAGCCAAAAGTTATATATGGCTTAAGAGATAAAAAGTTTCAGTGAAAAGTGATAGACGGTGCTATAGGCTGATGTTAGAAACTTTGGATGGTGGGAGAAGAACATATATAACAAAGAACACAAAAATAAAAGAAATAATAAATAAATAAATAAAATGTAAGGTGCATCTGGAACACAATTGAATTTGAATTGATTTTATTTCAAAATAATTTCTTCGTTTAAAATGCATAAAAAAATGGGAATTGGATTTATTTGTGAATCTTATGAATTTTTATTATAACAAAATTCAATTTTTTAAATAAAATTTGGTTAGAACTGAAATAACTTTGTGTATTAAAAATATAAAAAAATGTTTTCATTTTTTTAGATATTAATATAAAAAAGGTTAGAGAAAGAAAAAAATAGTGAAATTCGATAGCGTAATTTTAAACCGCCCAAAGATGGTCTAACAATGTTAAAAAATTTTATAGTTAAATAAATGTTTAATTACTCTGTTGGTCTCTATAGTTTCATAAAATTTTCAATTAGGTCCCTATATTTTTTTTTTTAATTGGATCCATGCACCAAATTTTTTTTTTCAATTAAATCCCTCTTAGTAGTAATTGGTTTAATTTTATAGGGATCCAATTAAAAAAAAAATTGGTAGATAGACCTAAATAAAAGGAAAAAAAGTGTAGAAACCCAATTAAAAAAAAAGTTAGTGTAAGGACTCAATTAAAAGAAAAAAAAATATAGGAATCTAATTGAAAATTTTGTGAAACTATAGGACTAGCATAGTAATTAAACCTTAAATAAAAGATAAAATATAGAATCAATCATTATATCAATTTTAAAATCAAACTAATTCTTATTTTATACCATTAATTTTAAATGCAGTAATTTATTTCTAATTCAATTCATTCCAAATAAAAATTAATTCCAATTAAAAAACTTAAAAAGTTAAAACAGTGTCGGTTTCAGTTGGAGGTAAGGTAAGTTGAGTATTGTTTATGCTCCCTTTTTTCAAACAAAATTGGTTTGTTTTGAGTTGAGAATGATGATTGATACCCACAGTGGCAAATGTCAAATACAATTGATTTCCTCTTTCCCATTTTAGACACTTTGGCATATATTTAAAATCTGAAGGAATCATCCACAAAAAGCCTTCACATTATTGGTGTGCAGTGTAAGTACAAATAATGCTTCATTGTCTCAGGTACCTTCTTGCAGAAAACACAATTTTCTTCTTCTCTGAAAAATTAATACAATATTCATAAGCCTACTCAACCCATCTTAGTGTTTAATCTTCCCGCTATAACAAACTCTAATCCATTATGCCCATCATTCACCTCCCAAAATGCTAAGAGGAGCGATTTCACCCAGAAAATTTCCAATATATATATATGATCAAATTGCCAACATCTATAGAAGAAAAAATGTTCGATCAAACTTAAACAAGAATGCCAATTTCCTCGAGGCAGGTATAAATAGGAGCGGAACTAGAAAAAATACTAGAGAGTAGTTAAAAATATTTATATAATAAAATAATATTAAAATAAATTTTTGAGAAGAATTAAACTGAAATTTATATATAAAAAATTGTATTTTAGAGGACCGTTATTCCTCTTTTGGAGTATATAGTTCTGCCGCTGAGAATAGATGGAAATTTACATGCCGTAATAAGTTAGAGGTCAACTTTTTTCTACAAAATTAGGAGACTATCTGTTTAATAAATAGGATGGAATAAGATAAAAAAATATTCCATTTCATAAATATTTTATATAATATTCGTGAATATGAAATTATTTAATATTTTTAAATATAATATTAATAATAATAACAGCAACAATGATAATAAAATGTAATATCTTTTGATTGTATCATGAATTGTTTTGTATTAATGTTAGAGGGTTACGTTTTTTTCCTTTATTTTCAGAATTTTTATTTTTTTTACTTTTTAAATATTTTTTATTTTTATTAAAAATATGTGGATATTCACAGAAATATGAATATACAATAAATATCAAATATCTATTACTCATCACAACTATTAGACGAAAATAGAGAATTTCTTTTTTATCATGGAAACAAGAACAGAAACGACTTCGTGCCCTATATATGAAAATCCATTATCATCTATAAAATTAAAAAAAATTTAACTGTTTATAGCAACTTATAATACCTTCTCTTCTTTGATAAATTCTATGATACTTAAATTGTCTAATTTATTTTTTAAAATAAAAAATAAAATATTTAAAATAAAAAATAAATTATTTAAAATTTATTAAATATTATTATTTTCTTTTTTAGTAATCTAAGCACAATATGAAAAGTACTCTAGCATTCACTTTTCTATCAAAAAAGAGTTTTCTAATTTCTCCGTTGGAGATTTCAAACTCAAAAAGAAAGTCCATTAATCTATGAATCATAGACCACTCTTTGCAATAATCTCATGTCAAAACTAAAATGAGTATCTTAGCGATTTCTGTATAAATGTACTGATAATCTGATTTTGTTAATAGATTTTGTTAATAAATAATTTTGAGATGGGAATTGAATTCTCTTAATTTTTTTAATTTAAAAAAATAAAATATGATGTTTCATTATATATTTTATAAATAAGACAAAAAATGTAAAAAGAAACATTATTGAAAGGTTAAATATAAATTATATTTTACATTTTTAATTAAAAAATAATTAAAAGAATTCATTCTCTTTTAACATATTCGTTAAAGACACTATAACCTGAAATTTTTAATTTAAAAAGAGTAAAGTGCTAAATTAATTCTTTATATTTGGAGATAATTTTATTTGGGTCTTTAAGGTTTAAAGTGTCCTATTTGAATTTAAAATTTTTTTATTTAATTTCAATGTAGTCCCACCGTGAGGTCAAAGTTAAATTTTAACGGAATGTCCTACATAACAGCAGTACAAGAACAAGATCGATAATCTGGATAACAAGTACAAGCTCTAGAGGCACAAAATTAACCGCGAATGCATCAATACATTCATTTATCATTCTCTTTAGTTCTATAGAAAATATTTCATTTAAATTGTAAGAAAAATGATAAATAAATGTATTGATGCATCCACGGTTGATTTTGCCTCTAGAACTTGTAATTGTTCTCTAAATTATCAACATTGTTCTTATACTGTACTCATATAGGACATTCCATTAATTATTTAATTTTGATCTCACGTGAGACTACATTAAAACTAAATGAAACTTTTTTTTGGATTCAAATAAAACACTTAACACTTTAAACCTTAAGAACCAAAATAAAATTAAGTCTAAATATAAAAACCAATTTAATACTTTACCCTTTCGAAAAAAACCTTTTAAAATGTATTATTAGTAAAACAAAAACTTCTCACTTACATTCTATAAGAGCACTCTTTAACTAATTTTATTTTTTATAATTTGCCAATAGTTTTTCTCCTCTTTTACTTCATAAAAAAATCTTTAATTTTTCTTAAACTTTATAGTTTCATTCTTTTTTTTCCCACTTAAACTAGATCCTCCCACAATCTAGAATAACATGAAAATATGTAAAAGTGAGACATTGAATTTAAAATAGGTCATCTTAGTTCTAGATAAAAAAAATTCTAAATTTAATGTGTGCTGATTGGTCTATTATGTAATTACAAAAAAATAGCAATAGAAATTATAGAATTGTTTTTTTTTAAGAAAGAAAATAAAAAAAATGACAAAGTCAAAAGTGTTTCTCTTCAAACGTCCGGATGAATGAAGTCCACACACCACCAAAAAAAATGAAAAAAGGAAAAGAAAAAATGAAAGTAAAAAGAAAAAAGTCCATGCAAAACTGTTTCCCCAAAATGTGGCTAATTTTTTTTTATATTGGAAGGGTGTGTGAGTTGTGCTTGATTATGGTGTATACAGGTGTTAGACACAAGTGTGGGACAGGGAGAAATCGGACCGTCCGAGTTCTTTGTTAAAATCACAAATCGGATCGTCCGATTAGTTTTTGTTTTTTTTTTTTTTTATTTAACATGAAATCGGACCCTCCGTGTACAGGTTTTTTTTTGTTTTTTTTAAAAACCGAAAACGGACCCTCCGTTTTCTATTTTTTTTTTTAATTTTTCCTTTAAAACAAAACGGACCCTCCGTTTTTAGGCTTTTTTTTTTTTAAAAATCAAAACGGACCGTCCGAGTTGTGATTGTTTGTTTGAAAAAAAAAATAAAACAAACAAATCGGTGCATCCGATTTGTACATCCCATACCAATGTAAAACACATTTCTGTTCACAGCTTCTTGTTATACACTTCTCTCTCTCCCATATAAAAAATAACAAGCGCCAAAATGTTCTCACAAAACAAAAGTGAAAGGTGGCTGTACACCGGATCATTAACATGAAAAAATGAGTAGAATAAAAGAGAATCATCTTACATTCCACAAACTAATCTACCGTTTATTATTAGCTAATTTTATGGTGTCTTTTACTATAGTATTTAAATTGTTTAATTTACTTTTAAAAATAAAAAATAAAATATTTAAAATTTATTAAATATTATTTATTTGTCTTTTTTAATAATTTAGGCACAATCTCAAAGGTACCATAGCATTCACTTTATTATTATTATTATTGGTTTCTCATAATATCTCTCATTCTAATAGGTCAAAAACTAATCTACTGCCGTACTAAACTCTATTTAAGAGTTTGTTTTCTGACTAATGTGTTGCTGCATGCACAAGACGGAATTTGAATTTCTAACTCTTATTTAAATGGATTAGTAAATTAACTACTAAACCAACCTAATTTAATTTAATAATAATAATAATAACGTGCATACCCTAGTCATTAACTAGGTGGTGTTCAGCACAAAAATACAAAATAGAAAGAAGTTAAAAACAATGAACAATTGAAGCAAAATTTACCACCTAGTACCAGTATATATGATCACCTTAACACGTAGACAAAATTCCACTACCAAACACAACAGCACAAGAAGACAAAAACCTGCAAAATTTTTTAGCCAAGCCAAAAAATAAAAGAAATTTTTATATTTTCAAAATACATTTAATGTAATAGTAAAAAAAGCATAATCACTTATTTTTTTTATGTATAACTGATTGGAATAAAACAAAAATTTAAAAAAAATGGGTATCAACATTTTATAATACCTACAATTAAGTATATTTTTTTAAAAAAATATATAAATATATATTTGAACCAAAACTTTAAAAATAAAAGAAAAGGTGTTGAAAACATGCTACGTGTCAATTAAATGGCTGAAAAGCAGTCAAATCGTTGATCGTTCTCTGTTTTTATTACTGCTCCATAGCTATAGGGGGACCCACCAACCTCATTCTCTTTCTCTTCTTCAAATTTTTATTTTTTATTTTTTAATAATTTTTTTTCCTCCTCTATATGATGACACATTCACTCTAGTGTTTTTGATTGGTACTATTATTAACTCCTCCATCATCAATTCGTTTTCTTTCGTTCTTTCCCTTCTTCATCAATTCCCTCTTGGCTCTTCTATTTTATATGTCATTTCATCACCAAATTAAAGAAATAATTATATGGTGGGTTTGAGTGTAGTGTTAGAATCTCACAAAGGTAGTGGTGTTATTAACAAAACCACTATGATGATGCTAAGTAACACAACCAATTTTCCTCCTCCTTCTTCTTCATTGAATAATAATATTAATAATTATTCTCATAACACTATTTTTCTGAATCCAACTTTTCTAGAGCTATGCTTTCTTTGCAGGAAGAAGCTATTGCCTGGTAAAGACATTTACATGTACAAGTGAGTGTCCTTTCAAACCTTAAAACCCATATATTATTATTATTATTATTATTACATGTGGTAATAGCTACTGTTTCTACTTCTTCTTCTTCTCTGACACTTAGCACTTTCTCTTGAAACTACCCTTCAGATCTTCAATTCCTTAGTAGTCTATATTTATTGTTTATCTTGTATTGTTCCTTCTCTAGTTCTGACAAAATCACAGTTTTTTTTTATGGTTATTTAATTTATTGTTATTATTGTTGTGTTAAAAATATTATGTTTATTTATTTGGTGTTTATATATGTGAAGGGGGGACAAGGCTTTCTGCAGTGAGGAGTGTAGGTCTAAGCAAATTTTCATGGATGAGGAAGAAGCTATTCAGAGAGAGAACTGTTCCATGGCTGCTATGAAAATCAAACCTACTTCTTCATCTTCTTCTTCTTCTTCTTCTTCAGAGGCTCATAATAAAAAAGGAGCAAGAAAAAGAGGTGGTGGTTTTGTTTATTGATGATAGTCAAAGATAGAAGAACTAATAGCCTAGATTTGGAGACAGTAACTACTATGACCAAAAATGGAGACTTTCTTTTTTATAATTTTCTTTCTTTTTTTTTTTTGTGAAAATGTTTGAATTTGGCCCTGGAATGAATTATTAATGTATTTTGTTTTAGTTTTGAGAATTTTATAAGTATTGATTTAGATATTAAAATTATGTTTTTTTAGGTTATTAATTTTGACAAGAAAAATTAAATGTCCTACTAAAAAATATAATTTTATTACTAAAATAATATTTTTAAAATTTTAGAAGACTAAGAGACTAAATTCAATTTTCATACTTTTTTTTTTGTTTTGTAATTTTTGCAGCTACATTATTATTCCAGTGTTACCCATGCTTCATATATGATGTAGTAACTTCCAAGTCCCTTGTCCTTTTGCTTCCTAGTATGAAGCCAAATTGTCCTTTTAGCTTTTTATTATTATTTTGTGGGGGGATTCCAAATTGGTTGGCAAAAGCACTTTGGTGGTTTGTCCTAGTAAATTTCCATTATTGCCCTGTAAATTACCCTTTATAATTAGGATAATAATAATGCATGTTAAGAAGATCATAATTCAGAATTATCCTATTTAATTTAATACTTATAATTTATGTATATAATATTTATACTTATATATTATTATATATAATATTATTCAATTATTCCAATAGTATAAAAATATAAAATAAAATAACTTTGAATCATTTTTTATTGTTTTTTTAAAATATTTTTGTTAGGATAATTATTCACATAAAAATAACAATAATAAATTATTAAATAATTTAATATATTTAACTAAATTGTATGTATATCTTAATTATTATTTTCAATAAAGATATTTTTGTGTAAGTAATTATAAAAATAAAGATGGGCTTATTATTTTTCTTATTAAGGTTGGAAGGGCAATTGTGGAAATTTGAAGTAGTGTGTTTGTTGGAATGTGATTTATTTCTCAAGTATTATTGCCCGGAGCATAGGGGTAGTACCAATTATATATGGGTATAGTTTTTTCATTTGTCATGATCGTAAAAAGTTGATTTTGGTAGGGTTGTGGTGATGGTTCAGCCCTCTCCCTTGGCCTTGGGCTTTGTGGCAATATAATGAATATGTAGCATACTCTCTGTTTTTAACCTAAATGACAATGCAATATACAGAACCTACTATTGTTCATTTTTTCTTTCTTATACACAAGGACTGTATTTGAATATTATTTTTGAAATGAGAATATATAAATAAGGTGTTTGCTATTGTACGATGATAAATTCATACGTATCGATACGTTTAAAATATGGACAAATAATAACAAGTCATGTGGAATTTATTTTCCACATCAATATTTAATTTTTGTTTTTTTAAATATATATTATATCACCACTTTTACTAATACATCTCTTTAATTAAATAAAAATAAAAAATATTTTTTATTTAATAAAAAGTCTTAAACATCTTTCTTTTATTTGATTAGACAAAAATATCCTTTTAAATTAACGAAATTTTAGAATTCAATTAATCCTAATTTTATAATTTCAAATAATTTAAACAACAAAACAAAAATATATTAAAAAAATAAAAAATCAAAATTTCTTCATCTTCTCCAATTTCTCTAATCATTCGTGCCCCTCTCTAAGCAAAACATATAAAAAAAATAAAAAATCAATCATTATTCTCCATCTTCTCCAATTACCCCTCTGAAACAAAGCAGTGAAAATTCCAAACCAAAACCCTAGGTTCTTCGCGGTTGCCTGATTATTAATTTAATTTAATAAACCCTAGCAAAGTCCTAACATTGTCTCCTTCAAATTCATTCAAACAAACACAACAGCTATCGACTCTGCTTTTGCCACTCTTGTACTTCCACACTGCCATCCACTTTAACGCATCCTCATCTAAGTCGCCACCAATTCTGGATTGTGGTGGTTGTTGAGACATAGTATTGATGCCACCAAATTTCGACTTCATGGACTGAGTCGTCATCGTTATCATTGGGGTTCTCTCTGTGGCGGCTATAGTAGTAACTTGCAAAAATAAAAGCGGTGGCCAAGATCCCCGCCATGGCAATTATAAGAGGAGAAAAATTTGGCCTTGAATCAGGTAGTGCTGTTGAAAATCAATGGTTTGAGACTTTTACTGTTTTGCTTTAGAGGAGTAATTGGAGAAGAAGAAGAACGATCGATTTTTTGTTTCTTTGATATGTTTTGCTTAGAGGTGGCACGAATGATTAGAGAAATTGGAGAAGACGAAGAAATTTTGATTTTTTGTTTTTTTAATATGTTTTTGTTTTGTTGTTTAAATTATTTGAAACTATAAAATTAGGATTAATTGAATTCTAAAATTTCGTTAATGTAAAATGATATTTTTGTCTAATCAAATAAAAGAAGGATGCTTAAGATTTTTTATAAAATTAAATAAACAATATTTTTTATTTTTATTTAATTAAATGGGTGTATTAGTAAAAGTGGTTATAATATATATTTAAAAAAATAAAAATTAAATGTTGATGTGGAAAATAAATTTCACGTAGCTTGTTATTATTTGTCCATATTTTAAACGTATCGGTACGTATGAATTTATCATCGTACCGTAACAAACACCTATAAATAATAGAGATAAAAAAAATTTCATTTGGTTATTGACTTATATAGAAATAAAGATGCCAAATTTTTTAGTTCTAAAAACAAAATGTTCTTTATTTCTATATGAGGAATGTTGGGACAGTAGATTTTGTAATTTATAGCCACTAATTAGTTATTATTAGTGTTTTTAATGATATGAGATTACATCTAATAATATAAAATTATTTATTTTTTTAATGATTAAATACTGACAAAATTTTAATAAAAATACTGATCTCTTAAACTTTTTTATCTTGCATTTCAGTCTTAGATATAGAATCTAAATGCAACTTATGTACAGTGGCAATTGATCATGTATGTTAGATCCGCATCCCACTATATAAGTGGGTTTTTTTATGTTTAAAAATTTATTCATATAATTTTAAATTTTAGATTTTTTTATTTTTTATTATTGTTTAGTCTAAAAAATTAGACAATTAAATCAAAGTGAGTGAGTGTCCAAAGTACTTACTATATGAGAGACTAAATTAGTGATCATATGTGAGAATCTATGTTTGAGAAAGACAAAGAAAGTGAGTGACCTTGTGTGAGAGAAACCAAAAAGAGTAGTTACACAAAATAAATACCCAATTCTTTTTATATATTGATATAGATAATACAATTCATCCAATATTTAATGTATTGATCATCAGTAGTTTATTTTATGATTTATGTCATCTATTATATATTGATGAACCATATAAGTGAAATATATTTTGTAAGCAAAAATAAGATATATTATGAAATACTGTAGGCATATATTGACCAAAAGGAAAAAAAAAAAAACATTGCAATATTTTATGTGAAAAAGTTGTACTGAATTAAGAGCATTAAAGGAATTAAATGTTGATTCTTATGTTGAATCATTCTTCAGTTTTTTAACTCACGATAATTTAATCTTTATCAATAAACAAAATCTTGAAAGAGAGAAAGAGAATAAGTAGTTTAAGCCTCAAGTTTTCAACAACGTGGAGTCTTTGAAAAAAATGTGAGTTGCGACGCCTTGAAGAATAATATAGCTAGGTACATTCTTATGAAAAAATTACAGGTAAATAACTGCTAATTAGTTAATTTTAAATAAAATTAATTAATAATAATTAATTATATATTTTTTAAAAAATAAAATTTAAATAATGATCATGTTACTTGTATAATAAAAGTTAACTATTTAATCAATTATTTACATAAAATATATATTAAAATATAAAATATATATTAAAAATAAATAAGATAAAAATTCATATTCAATTATTTTTATATGAAGTTAATATTTAAAAATTGTTAAATAATTTAATATGTTTGATTAAATTATCATCTAATAATTATTAATTATCAATTTTATATAAAAATAACTGTATATAAATTATTATAAAATAAATAATATATATTTATACACAAATATATAATAACTAATTCAATAGTTATTTTTTTTATATGAATATAATCTTTTTGCTAAACGTTTAAGACTTGATATCTCCATGCTTCAAAAAGTCGTAAATATGCTGTGGGTGTGAAATGTGATTCATTAAAATTAGTAGTTTGTAAGGGTAGATTAAATCTTTTAAACTTTAATTTAACCACTCGTTGCAATTAATAAACGAAAAACTAAAAAAGTAACTACTTGAACTTAGTTAGATAAATGTACTTATCATATATTTGTCCTTTGATAGTACGCACATAGTTTCAGTTAGAAACCGGATGCATTGCTTGAAAATTTTGCACAAAATAAGAAACTTCATCGACCATTATTAGGTGAATCTTGATGAGTACTATTCTACATGTGCCTACCTAGCGAAAGGACCATTAATTATTACGCTCTCATATAAAAAGATAAATCATAGCCTTTTGATTTTTTATTTAGTTTATATAAATTTAATTCTGACGTTCATTATTGGTATATAAAAATTCTATACATGTATTTAATTATATATATATATATTATTAAATTAGTATAAATAATTATTTTTATATTTATTATATGAATAATTATTTAAAAATATAAATAATTATTTAAAAATATAAATATAATTAAATAATTGCATAAAAAAAATTATGTCACTAGCGTATTAAAAGTTACCATTATAATTGACTGATATTTATGGATATGCAGAAATTTGGAAATGAATTTTCTATTTTTTTATTTGAAAAGATAAAGTGTGATTTTTTATTATTAATTTAATAAATAAGACAAAAAAAATATGAAAAAAAATAAAAAAATTAGAGATCATATTTTACTCTCTCAATTCAAAAAAAATAAAAAAAAAGATTCATTTCACAACAATCTTTTTCATTATTATAATAGATCCTAAAAAAAATTTGTATTTAATTGTTATTCAATTAAAATACTACGTCAACTTTTATAGTTAAACTGATATTGTTCACATACACAAATAAAAAGTTTTATTTATGCACGGTAAATTTATTACATTGTAGATCAATTTGCATGCAACTAAATCCTGCTTTAAAAAATATCCTGAAATGATGTAATCACTAATCAAGAGGGACAAAAAAAAAAGTGATTTTAAATGAATCCCACTATAAACAAATAATTTGAATAAATATAAATATTACTATTTAAAAAATAACTAGAATCTTAGAATCAGAGTATTTTTATTAGAAGCATAGTTCAAGGGAACCTAGATATGTAAAAGTTACCATGAATTGGCGCTGCATCAACTTTAAATTATGAAGGTTTTTGTATAATTTCAACTTTTATTTTTACTCTTTATATCTATGTTATTTGAATATATGTACTTTCATCATTAACCATCAAAATTAGATTTTCACTTAATTTGACATACATAAGAAAAAGCAAAGATAGAGAGAAGAGGCATATACAAGCATTTATTTTTTTATATATAAAACTTCCATTGATATCTTTTTTAAATAAAACTTAAGAAATAAAGAAAGTGTCAAATATTTAGATACAAGTATAATTATCCATGCCATGCACGTGATAAGATTGAAATTATAATTTTAAATTATTTTTTAAAAATTAATTTGAATTATAATAATTTGATTAATAAAAAATAACATGTTATGTATTATTATTTTTTTAATTTAGTGTTAATTGGATTAACTCTAAAATAGTTATTAATCGATTTTAATAATCTATTTTTTTCAATAAATCAGACATATATACTGAATGTGATCATAAATAATATAGTAATAGTTAAATCCACCAATAAATATATTAGTTATTATCACACTATAAAACAAATTAAATATAAAGGCTATTAGCACATATAAGTCTATAAAAACGCACTGTCTTTGTTCGCGTGCAAGAGTTTACTTATCAAATAATATAAACTTAAAATATGAATAAAAAATATTTATAGATTGGACCTAGCATCACTTGAAAGAATAATGGAAAATAATCAACTTACCTTATCATCCATGAGAACTATTTCTATGTAAGTCATCTTGTTTTTGTCAAATTTAGATGAGAGTTTCCATAACCTTATATATTAGTTTTGTTAAATAATATATATATATATATATATATATATATATATATATATATATATTATAGTAGTTTTTCTTAATATATATACATATACATAAATAATTATATACATATACATAAATAAAAAATATATGAATTATATTTTATTAAACTCTATGTTACCGGTTATTAAAAATATTAAAATATATTATACAAAAAATATTTATAAAATGGACCTAACATCACTTGAAAAAATAATGGAAATAATCAACTTATCTTACTCTCCATGAAAACCATTTTTATATAAGTGGTCTTGTTTTTGTCAAATTTGGATAGAACTTTCCATAACTTTATATATATATATTAATTTTGTTAAATAATTCTATATATATATATATATTTATATTTCGATAGTTTTTCTTAATATATATACATATACATAAATAATTCTATACACATAAATAAATAAAAAATATGTGAATTATATTTTGTTAAACTCTATGTTACCGATTATTAAAAATATCTAAATCACATATATTAATTATTTTTTTGTTATAATTATTTCGTTTATATATATGATTATTTTTTATGCTACAATTGTGTAATAATTTTTTATTTTTTATATCTATATATATTCCTCAATTCCGACTCCATTCATACGTATATTAACAGTTTTTTTTCTAATAGTGATGCTTTAATTTTTCGTTTTCCTTTTTTTCACGTATCTTTCTTTTTTTTAAATAGTGATGTTTTAATATTTCTTTTTCTTTTTTTAAATATATTTTTCTTAATAATTATATTACTAATCTGAAATATAAAATGAGAAAAAAATAAACTTAAAAACAAAAAAAAAGAAATTTTATATTAAAAAATATAAAAATAATATATTCAAAAAGAATAGTCGTAATATATAAATTTGAGCCAACAATTTAAATTTTTCTAAAACTAATTTAATCAAATGCCAATATTAGAAATAAATTACTTAAATAATATTTAATCTATTCTAGTCCTTAGACACGTATAGATTAGAGTCATTCTCGTAACGACAACGAACTGAAACAACGTCGTAAGTTCGAACATTTAGAATTCGTGCAAATTCAGACCTTTCATTTGTTCTTTGAAAACCTTTTGTATCTCTGATAGAGTTGAATCAAAATTTCTTTTATGATAAAAGAGTTACGGAGATGGCTTTGATGTGTTAGAGACCAAAATCCGAAAGTCACTATTTATATTTGAGTGTCACACCCATTAAACCCAAAAAACCAAATAAAATAGTATCTCTGGTTTTATTCTCATTTAATTCTGCATTTATGATAATAAATAATATGATCATTATATAAGTTATTTAATGTAAAATAGTTTAATTTATGATTATAATTAATATATGTATTGCCCATAAATAAATTGGGAAATAATAATTTCGTAACAAAATAATCATTCAATTTGAATTACAATTAATTGATTGATAGAAATTATAATAAATTGTATGATATTTAAAAAATTAACCAAATTAATTAGTTGATATAATTGATTTATTATAATAAAATGAATTTAATGAGCTAAAAGAAATAAATCGAAAAACACCATGAGAAACATGTTACGACAGTATTATAATTAAGTACAGAAATTTAATTTTTACATAATAGAATAGATATTTACATATTATTATATTAAACACAGACTAAAAAAATACACTAAACAAAATAAAAGCATCAATGGTAAAATATAACCTAAAAAATCACTTAAATTAAAAAAGAACATGTGATGAATTATAATAAATCTATATATGAGAAGTAAAAGTAAAATAAATAATTAAAAATAAAGTAAAAAGAGTAATTAAAAAAAGTAAAAGAAGATAAAAAAGATAATTTGTGGAATAGATAAAAAATGTATTGCAATAGAAGATTAATATAATTAATTAATACAAAGGATGAAAGAGAAAAATCAAAATACGATCTTATTAAAAAAATTAAAAAAATATTTTAAAAAAGAACCTATTAATCAACTTTTATAAAAATATTAAAAAAATTTAAATTATTTTTAAATAAAATAATAATACCCTTAAGAATTATTAATCAAAATAAATAAATAAAATTAATATAAAACAAAATCATATAAAAATATTAACACAATTAAGATAAAAAAATAAAAATAAAAAATTACAAATATTTTATCTGAAGTACAAAATAGAGAGGAAGAAAAGGGATATATAAAATAATAAGATAATAATTTGAATTAATTGAGTTCATTTATTTCATTACTTTATATATTATTTATTAAATAATTTAATATTTATCTCGATTATATTAAATAATAAATTAGTTATAATTAATTTGGTTTAATGAATCAAATAAAATTTAAAATAATTTGACATTTACTCTAATTAAATTAAATATTTAAAGTTATGATTAATGTAATTTAATGAATTAAATAAAATATTAAATGATGAAATATTTATCCTAATCAAATAAAATTACATAAGTGATTAGTTATAATTAATACAATTGAATAAATCAAACACATTAAATTGAAAAATAATTAAGTTAATTTGTGTCTTAAGGACACATTTTAAAAATATTTATTTTGCAACAACTTTTATAAAAGATTTTTTATAATATTTTTAATCTATGGTTTAAAGGCACAGTTATAATAACCCATTAAAAAGTACTTAATTAGTTAATACAAATAATTAATATAATTGATTTAGTTCAATAAATTAAAAAAAATAAATGTGAAAGGAAGAAATAAAGAAAAAGTAAAATTATAAAAATGTATATCCATTAAAAAGCAATAAAAAAAGTCCTTTTTAGTTTTCTGTTTATTAATTATTAATTATTATAATTAATTTCACAACATTTGTTACACATTATTCATCTTATAAATTAATACAATCAATTTATTGATATCAATTATCGATAATTAATTATAATTGATATAACTAATTTCGCTATACTTTCTAAATAAATAATTAAAAATGCACGCCACAATTTTTTGTTAAAGTAAAATAAAATAAAATATATAAATTGAGTAGATATAAATCTAAAAATTATAAATTTTATTAACAACTCAAATAAATTAGTACATAAAATTAAATGTAATGTCTATTTTAAAAATAATTATTGACCTTTTATTTTTTTAATTAATAATTTAAATAAAATAATACCCTATAACTTATTTTGTTATTTATTTTAAGTAATTACTAATATAGTTGTTAATAATACCCAAGTGTATATTATCAACATAATTTTATCATGGGTATCTCAATCTTATCGTCATTGCAATTTTGTACCGTCTTACTTTTTTAATTGTTATTATTAGAATTGTTAAATAATATTAAAAAAATTCTTTAAAAATAGAAATAGTGATGGCACCTTAAATAATTAATTCAATAGAATAAAATTTAAACGAATAAGATGATTCAATCAATTATACAAATAATAGCATATTTATAAATATTAATATTGAAAATAGTCTCACTAATATAAATGATCAATACAATAATTATATAAAAAATAACTAATTACATAATTGCATAATTTTCAAGATCCTATATAGTTAAATCTAACGGACAAATAAAAAAATATTTATATAATAATGTCCTAATATTTTAGCATACTATAAATCATATTATAAATTTATATATCATATTATAATTTTAAGTCAACTCCTTAAATACATTATAACATAATCCATCTAAAAAGATACACCAAATTAACGAATATCACATGGGTCACAACATACACTCTAAATTGTCACGATATTTCAAATAAAAAGAGCATCAATACAGAAAAATCAATGAATATATATAACTAAATAAAGAGCAACAAAGAGACACACACAAAAATAAAATAAAATAAAGAAAATCAATGAAAACATTAACATATAAACCACATACACGAACAATGTATATATTAATTGTGAATCACAAAAAAAGACAATATATATATATGAATTGAAGTACACATGACAAAATAGAATATTACAAAACAAAATTATAGTAATATTATTTAAAAACAACATAAAAATCACAATTTTTTTTGTTAATCAGAAGCTAAAATAAAAAAAAGTGTGCACCTAATAATAAGCAATTAAAATAAACAAAAAATTTAAAAAATATAAAAAAATAAAATGTATAAATAAAGATAAAAAAAATTAAAAATTCAATAAATTACAAAAATTGTACCTAAACACGAAAGAGAGGGGGGAAGGAGGCAGGGAGAGAGAAAAAAGAAAGCAAATGAATAAAAAATATTTGATCTTGTATAAATAGAGGATACTGAGAAAAATAAACTAATTAAATTAATTCATATATTTCGTTATCATATTTATTATTTATTAAATAATTTGATATTTACTCCAATCAAATCAAATAATTAATATAATTAACTAAATTAATTAATTGATATAATTAATTATAATAAATGGTAAAATTTGAATGTCTAATCAAATTTATTAATTGATATAATTAATTAATTAATTAATTAATTATAATTGATTTGCTTTGACGAATTAAATGAAATAAATCATGAAACACCTTGAGAGCATGTCGCATTAGTTTTGTTATTAGGTGCAAAAATCTGATTTTTATATAATAGAATAGATAGATAATAAAGATATTTTTTAAATTAGTATAATTGTGCATTATTCATTAAATATTAATTATAATATTGTAATATAATTATAATAAAGATATTTTTTTTAAAACAAATTTATTTAGAGAAATATAAATTGGTTATTAATAACCGGTGCCATTATCATATAATTTTCATATATTATTATTATTATTATTATTATTATTATTATTATTATTATTAAAATAATTAAAAATATTTTCGATTGATAATTGATAAGTAGTTTAATAATGTATTAAATATTGATTTATATAACTATAATAAAGATATTTTTCTAAATTAGTATAATATTTAGGAACATATAGAATTTTAATAATAATACACGGGTAATTGAGATAGATTATATATGAGTTTTTCAATTTATTATTATTATTATTATTGTTGTTGTTGTTGTTGTTGTTGTTGTTGTTGTTGTTGTTGTTGTTGTTGGATAATGAATAAGAATTAGAATTAGATCAATATTTTTGAAATTAATATAATTAAAATGACTAAAAATATTTAAAATTAATGTGCGTTATTAATATCATAAGATTTGATTATTTTATGATTAAATCAAATATTCTTATCATGATTACCACGATCGATGCCATTATCATATCATTATCATATATTATTATTATTATTATTATTATTATTATTATTATTATTATTATTAAAATGATTAAAAATATTTTTAATTGACAATTGATAAGTAGTTTAATAATGCATTAAATATTGATTTGATATAATTATAATGAAGATATGTTCTTAAATTAATATAATTATGTATTATTCATGAAATATTAATTATAATATAATTATAATAAAGATATTTTTTATCAACTAATTTAGAATAGAGAAAAGTGTATTCATTTTGGAGGGAAAATGGAGTCACGAGAAATCGACAACTCACTTTCATTAGTTGGGGAAAAACCCAGTTTTAGTATATTAAGTAGATTTATCATTGATGTCTTATTTTTTTTGTTTTATTTGTATCTCAAATATATTTTTTTTTATCGTTGTTATAGGCTCGACTCAAAATTAAGGAGACAGAATTTAATTTGTGACTTATTCTCTTCAGTATTGTCATAAAAAATAAACACAAATAAACAAAATATACATCACACTAAAATGATATAGAAAACTAACAATTAAGACATAAACAGACTTTCGGATAAATAATAAGTAAAATTACATCACAAAACATAAATAAGTTTCTTCATGTTTGATATTGAGCACTTCAGTTGTTAAGCACTTTAAATATTGTGTTTGTGTTACTTTAATTTTCTCCTAAATGATTTTATCATACTAACCACTCATATCATTTTAATTTTATATACTTAACTCATTCATTCTGCTTTTATTACCATACACTTGTATCTATGTGATTCACTTTACCCAATTATTATTGTTTGTTATAGTCATACTCTCTCGTTTCTTTCTTGCCTTAAAATCATCGGTGTTCTTGTACTTGACCCCACCAATATTTTGCACCAAATACTTTATTACATAAACTTTATTTAATTTCTTAGATTCCATTGCTCCTAAGACGTACTTTTCTTTTCATTTAACTACTTTACTATACTTTTATTATCAATAAAGATCACAATATCCTCTTTTTTAGCCAATAATCCATCCAATAGAAATTGAATCACTAATTCCATATTTGTAATAATAGTTTCACTCTCAGATTTTTTAACAAGATTCTCCTCCATAAAACATTTTATTATACCATGAAAATCTTCAATGTATCCACCAACAACAACATTATTATAGGTAGACACCTATATTTTACATACCCACTAAGACTACTCTCCTATTAACTTTTTTCATTCTTGCTAATTTTAATTTGAGAATGAATCCTCTCAATTTTTTTTAATTATTTAATAAAATATGATCTCTTATCTTACACTTTTTTTAATAAAATCAAGAGAAAACATGTAAAAAAAAATTATTAAAAAAATTATACTTTACTAAATAATTAAAAAAAATTAAAAAATCCATTCCTCCTTAATCCATCATCTTTCTTTTCTCTTACTACATCCCATTAATTTACAAATATGTTCACATACTGTCAACTACTATTAGAATGAGTTAATATTATTTCATTATTAATTTTATCAAAATTACTAAAAAAAATTGTTTAAACATATACAATGAATGTTGTAGTCAACAAACTCCTATAATATTACTATTGTGAATAAATTGAAGAAATAAGTAAAAATAATCCAATTAAAAACAAAAATAAAAAAAATTAACTCATAAAAAATTTAAAATATTCGAATTAAAGTTTTATATCTATAAAAAATTATAATCTTCAACAATTCACAAAAATAAAATAGTTGCTTCAAATTAGAATTTAGTATGGTGTTATCTTCATAGAATGGTTTCTCCTATTTATCAACTGTAATTTTCCTTTCAGCTCGAAGAAGAGGTATTGCTAGAATAGAATTTATTGAGGGTAGAGAATGAGAGAATGAGGGGGGGGGGGGGACACTAGGGGGTAGAACTAGGGGCGTGCATACACAAGCAAAGGATCCTAAGGTTTGGAATTGAGAGGAATATCTACGATTGGAAAATGATTCATTCTTTGTGTTCGTGGATAATCTACCGGAGGATATCTCAAAGAGAGAATTGTATCACTTGTTTTGTTGGACGGGAAGAATTAACGACATATATCTTTGCCGAAAACAGAAGAGTGGATTGATTTATCTCTTTGCCTTTGTTCGTTACACGACAAAAGGTGGCGCTCTGAAGGCTATTGCAGAGATGAACCATTGGAGGCTACCGGGAAAGGTAATTACCGTCGGAGAAGCTAAGTTTAGAAGACAATCTCAGACGAGGGGAGAACCGATGCGTGTGGCCTTAACAAGTCAGCATGGAGGAGGGCTAGAGGGTTCCCATCATGGGAAAGGTGTTGCTGCTGACCAAGTCATTGAGGAACAGCCAGCGCGAGACCAAAAGGCAACCGTAATGGAGAGTGGAGATATGAAAAAGCTTGATGTGCCAATAGTCGAAGACAATATGGAGTGGTTGGTGAGGAGTTTAGTGGGAAAATCCTTGAAACCTATGGACCTGAGATCGGTGAAGAAGATGGTGTGTAAAAATATGCCTCACATTGTGGACGTCAGGGAGATCGGGGCGTCTAAAGTGCTGTTAATCTTTGATACGGTGCAGCATGCTGACGAAGCGTTTACATTCAAAATGGATACTTTGTTGCATTTCTTCCATAGGACTTTGGCGTTGGGAGGAGTCAGAACGCTGTGACACTTGAAGAGTGTGGTTGGAGTGCTACGGAATCCCTTTACATGTATGGTCGCCGGAAACATTTAAAGGAGCATCGTTTAGAGCTGGAAGGCTTCAAGTTGAGACAGGCATGTTTGATGTAATCTGAGAGTGGGTGCAAATTGCTGTTGGGAATACTGTGTTTCGGGTTCTCGTGAAGGAGGTGGGTAATAAACCCCAAATTCGTGGTTTATCTTGTGCTTATTTTAGGGAATTTTATCACCTTTTTCCACATTTATTCAATGAAATAGCATGGTTTTGTAATTCTCCCTTGAATTATGCTTAAGTGTGAAAACATGCTTTTTAGGCCCTTAGATTGGTGATTTTAACTCACTTTAATTCCATTCGATGCCTTGATGTGTTTGTTGAGTGATTTTAGGTTCATAAGGCAAGTATCAGATGGAAGAAATGAGGAGAAACGCATACAAAGTGGAGAATACATGAAGAAACAAGGATTGGGAATGCATCGATGGGCGCGCAAGCGTACAAGGCGCGCGCGCGCAGAAGTGACATCGCATGGCGATGCGCATGCGTACATGACGCGTACGCGCGGATGAAGAAATAGCCAATCGACGCGCACGTGCACATGGCGCGTACGCGCCGATACTCGCACGTGACCCACTTAAAGGCAAAACGCTGGGGGCAATTTCTGAGCTGCCCAGACCCAAATCCAACCTGTTTCTGAGTGTATTTCATGCAGAATTGAAGCCCAAGCAAGGGGGAGCAATTAGTTAGTCAACATGAGCCTTTAGTTAGTTTTCTAGAGGGAGAAACTCCCTCTTCTCTCTAGAATTAGGTTAGGATTAGGTTAATTTCTTGTAGATCTTGATTCAATTTCATGTTTTCATCTTGTTTCCTTTATGACTTCTTGTTTCTACTACTTGATTCTCTTAGTTGTGGTGTTAATTTCTCATTTTGCTATCTTTTATTTTGATGAACATTGTTGGATCTAATTTCCTCTTAATGCAATTTCATGTTTCTATGTTTCTTTTATGTGATCTTGCTTGCTATTATTGATTTCTTGCTTATGTTAGTTATGGGTTTTGTTAATTCTTGCATTTTGTGATGTTTACTTTTATTGCACTCTAGGTGTTTGATGAATTGTTTTCTCTAAATTTTGAGTAGTTTTTCTTACTCTTGACCTAGGCTAAGGGAATTGAGTGATCTCAAGTCATTGGGTCTCATTGGATTGATGATTTGAAACGCTTGGTGATCAATTTGATAACCATTGACTCTAGCCTACTACTAAGCTAATTAGTAGCTAGGTTGGGACCTATGGATTGATGTTGATCAAGCCATTTGACGTACCCCAAGCCTAGGGATAGATATTACGTACTTAAGGCTTTAGTGAGTAGACCTAATGAGCTCGGTTCCTCATAATTATCAATAGTTGGAATTTTGACAAGGATGGTGATCTCAATTACCTATGTCTTAGCCAAGAGTTCTTTACCTTGCTTTCTTTAATTACTTGATTGATTTACTTTTCTTGCCCCTCTCATAAATCAAACCCCTTGTTCTTCATAGCCAATAATTGACCACTTCATTACAATTCCTTGAGAGACGACCCGGAATCTAAATACTTCGGTTAATTTTCATTGGGGTTTGTACATGTGACAAAACCAAATTTAATTTGATTTGAGGATTGACTATTGGTTTGGACTATACTAACAACGAAATTATTTTGTGGAATTCCGAACCGGTATAAATCCTTTGTATCAAATTAATGGCGCCGTTGCCGGGGAAGTTGCAATGGTGCTATGTTATTGGCTATTGTATATATTGTGAATAGCTATTATATATTCGTTCTCTTATCACCATGAATTCTCATCACTTTCGCTATGAGTTTGGTTTAACTTATGTTGTAGGAAATGGAAGCTCTAATGAGGATATGCATCAAGGAATTAGAGATCAAATCTTGACAAGAGTGCTTGGGGACATGACTACAATCCTCACGGAGATATACAAGGATCAAAGGGCATTTTATGCCACCCGAGCCGTCCAAGCGCCACCCCAACGTGACTACTCTCCGGATTCTTATGGGTATAATCTTAATCCTAGTGCATACCAATCTAATGAATGTGGTGACCCTTATTGTGATTGTCAACAATCACCACTATACACCTATGAACCACCTCCTCAACATAATTTTGAACAACCATACTCACAAGTCCCATTACCACCATTCACCTCCATATAACCCAAACCATACCCACCATACCAATCACCATATGAACCTTATCTAGAACCACTACCATTTCAACACCAATACCCCTAAGAACCACAAATTCCATGCACACCACCCCCAAAGTTGCACCAACAAGAACCATCTTCCAACAACAATACCTTTCCTTCAATCAATGAACCCTCTCTTTCACCACCACCTCCCGATGAAGCCCGCACATAAGAACTAAGAGGTCTTGAATCTCATATCTTAAGGCAACAAGAGGAGACGGAAAAGGAGCTTAAAGAGATGGAAGCCAAGATGGCTATCATGGTAGAAGCCGTTGGTCGCCTAGCCTCCCACCTAAGCTCATGCATCTCAAGCACTTCCATTTATGAATACGGAGAAGCAACCAAGGAGCTTGGTGAGGGAGTAAATTTGGGGCTCCAAAGTGAAGAAGAGGAGTTAAGGCAAGAAGTACCACAAGAGGAAGAGGTAGAGCTTATTGAACAAAAAGAAGTAGTGGTTGGGTACTTAGGATATATTGAGTACATAGAGTAATCGCAAGTTGAAAAGCCTCCTTCCACGGAGTTAGGAAGGGATGTTAAGGAATTGAATAGAGAGTTGAGGGGTATGGACCAAGAAGTGGATTCCATCATTAGCGATTTTTTGTCCACATTGATCAACCCCCTTGATGATCTTGTTGAACCTTCTTCCATCGGATTAGAGAGAAATGTTGAGGAGGATGTGCAACCTCCAAGGCATGTTGTAAGTGAAGAATTGGGAGAAGCATTCCAAGTAATAGGTCCTCCTATTTATGATGATTCCGTATTAACACATAAGTCCTTTGACCTTGATGAATCCTTCCCCAATATGCTTAGAATTGATGATGAAGTAGACTTCACTAACCCTCCCATCTATGATGAGAGTGATGGGGAAGAGATAGAAGAAGTTGGTGAGCAAGAAATTGAAGTTGAAGAAGCTTGCAAAGAGGTGAAAGTTGCAAAGGAAGACCACAAGGGAACGGACCTTGCATTGGCTAAGTGTGGGGAGGTCATCCTCCCTAAACCACCATCATCCAGTACAATTTTCAAGTGGGTAAAATTCCTCTCTATAAGCTTTACTTTCTCACTTGAATATGGGTTGCTTGAAAATGATGGTCAACTTAGAGCCCTTTGTGAAGTTACTAGTAGGGGAGAGTTGCATAGTGGTTGGAGACATTATCCTAGGTTCACTATGGTTGCATGCTCAACGTTTGATCACAAGGTTGGATGTAGTGCTAAAGTGCTTGGGTCTAGGAGGATTGTTTGGTGTCCACATGGGAATTCAGATCACTTACCGCCCAACTGGAATTGTTTTGATCAACTAGAAGATGGGTGTGAAAATAAGATATGGGACCCCGGATCACAACGCGAAGATCAATTTTGGGAGCTCATATCTTGGAGAGAACCTCACCCAAGCTTGAAGAAGATGGTTGGAAATTCTGACAACCGACTGAAGGACAAGCACTCTTGGAGGTTCAAGGATGAATACAAGCATAAGCCACCTTAACAAGGAGCCTCCCAAATGTCCAACTTAAGGACTTAAACTAAAAGTGCTTGGTGGGAGACACCCCACCATGGTAAACTCTTTCCACTCTCTTGTAGATATAAAAAATGAATGAACTGAGTGCTAATGTAGGTAGCTTCTCTATTCCTTAGTATATCTGTTTTGGCTTGCTGAGTTGTTTATACATTCTATGCCTTAAATAAGGATGATCCTTTGAATTTGAGTTTTTGCTTGGGTTGCAAGTTTCCTCAAATCATTTGGAAAATCCTCGAAAATTTCAAAAACATGGTTGATTTTGCATTTTGGCTGGTTTTTAAGTCTTAGAGAAGGCTAGGAGGATTCTGAGCTCTTCTTGGTGCTTTTGAAAAGAGAGAGAGAGAGAAAGAGAGAGAGAGAGAGAGAGAGAGAGAGAGAAGCCACGCGCAAGTGCACAGTGTGCGCGCGCGTCGGCTGTGCATTTCGTACTTTCTGGGCCAAGGACTAGAGAGTTGTGCTACTTTTGGGCCAAATTTGTGTCTTGACCCACGCGGATGCGTACATGACGCGTCCGTGTTCCTTTGCGTTCCATACCCACGCGTAGGCGCACCTGGCGCCTCCACGTCCCCTCGTCACTTAACTCATCCACGCACAAGCGCACAGCGCACGCGCGTCGATGCGTTTTTGCATCAACTAGGCCAAAGACCCGAGAGTTCTGCCAACTCTGGGCCACTTTTGTGCCTCTGGCCCAACTCACCCACGCGGACGCGAACCGTACGCGTCCGCGCCTTGCCCACGTCTCTCAATTACGCGGAGGCGCACTTGACGCTTCCGCTATTTTCCCACCCACGCGGACGCGCATGGTGTGCGCACGCGTGGATTCAAATTAATTAACCCCAAGGATGCGAGAGCCCTAGCGCAGTCGTGCACTCCCATCTCCTTTCCCCTAACGTCTCTCCCTCTTCTTCTCCCTCCGTAACTATCACCCTTCTTCCTCTCTACAACCAGCCAGCAACTCCAGTCCGGCGACCACATTTCTCCGTCGTCAACCGCCACGCCACCTTCTCTTCCCTCCTTCCCTCCTTTTTTCTCTCTTCCTCCCTTTCTCACCACCCCTCTGGCTACCATCTGCCACTGAGAGCCACCACGAACTCCACTGCGCCGCCACCATTCCTGGGCAACGCCACTGTTCTGCTACTTCTTCTCCATTTTTTTTAATTTCCTTCTACTCTGTTCGTCCTTTGCTCCCCAGGTCTCTACCTTTCCCCTATTTTATTTCATTTCGTTTACTACAGCTAGTTAGTTAATTTTTGTTAATCTAGTTTAGTTGGAAATGCATGTTAGTTGATTAGGTGGTTAGAGAATTTGGCCTGGTTAGTGGATTTAGGTTTTGTTTTGTTTACTGCTGCTGTTCGGAATGAAATTGTCTTCCCTCTGAAAGTTGCCTTAGATGAACTTGTTTATTGTGCTGTTTTTGAATAACTGAATTTCTATCTGAAATTGACTTATCTGTTGCTGGTGATGCCTTGCCTTTGTACTCAATTGATTTCTTGATGCTGCATAATGTTTTTGCTGCTTGATTCTTGCTGAGGGCTGTTATGAATTGAATTTGAGTGCTGCTGAAGTTTTATTCCATTGTTGATTGTAGCTATAAGTAATTTCTTGAATTCCTGCTGCTTCTGGAATGGTTATTGAACTCAATGAGTAGAATGCTGCCTGAATCCATTACTTTTGTTCCTTGCTACTATTTTGGTACTGTATGTTGGCTTCAATATTTATTTCATATGAATTCACATGTGGTTGTTGTGTGTTTATTGTCAAACATTCATATGAAACTTGATTTGATTGATTGAGTTTGGGAAAGAGCCAATTTACTGCTGAATTTTTTCTAACCTTGTTTCATTGAATGGCATTATTTTGTTGGTGCAACGAAATTCTATTAGACGGATTTCTGTGTCTAAAAAAATCTTGTTTGCTACATGGGTTTGGAAATTTCCTCTTGAACTTATTTACAAGTTTTGGTCATACTTATAACATTCTTTGCTTGTTTATAATGCTGATTTACTTCTATGCATTGAGTAGTTTGAATGAATTTTCAGATTGACCATAACTTGAAACTCTTTTGAGATTTTGAGCCTCTTTTGCATAAACTCACAAGATTGAAGGTTTTAAATCCATGTGGCTGAATTGATTCATTATATTCATACCTAATTTACATTAAGTCACATAGATCATGAGGTTTTCCATTCTTGTTTCAACTTGTGACTTTTATGCCTCATTGAATTTGGTGTTGAATGTTTCTTGATTAACTTGTTTCTCAATGTTTTGATTTTACCAACACCAATTAATGTTAACCTAGTGACCTTTACATTGATTGATGACTTACTTTTAATTAATTGCTTCTTTTGCAATCTCATATTTCATCATCATGACTAAATGTCCCTCATGATTATGAGTATGCTTACCTTCCATACTTTGTGCACTTCTTTTAATTGAGCCAGTAACCATCATATCACTAACTTTTAAACCAGTTTTTAACTCTAACTTGATTAACCAACTGATTTCTTCCTTTTGTTTTCAACACAACTCCTTTAATTATTCTTTTGGATATGGCATTTCTTGGGCTTAATGAACAAGCACTGTGCAATTATGGTTTGAATTCTTGGTTTGTAACTTGGTTTGAACTCTGGATTTTGTTACTTGCATTCCAAGAATTCTCTTTTCTTCACTCACTTCGTGAATATGTCTTACTTTGGGTGCTATACATCTACTTGGCTAGTTGCTTATATCATATCACATCTGTTTTTCAGGATGTCGGATAAAGGAAAAGCCATAGCTACTACCTCAAAGAAGAGGAAGCGCTCTCAAGCCTCTACCCCTTCCCCTTATGCCAACTATGCTAAGAATCTGCTAAATGACATGGATAAAGAGAATCAACTATTACCATCCACTGACCCAACCAAATTTTCTAACCTCTACTGTGAGCTTTGCTTCCCTAAATATCGGAAGACGAATCTGAACATTGAGAAGAAATTGGTCCTTCCCAACGACGTGAGATGCGCCATCAATACCCGTATTCTGGTATTGGGCTTGGACTTTGTTGATAGGGATTTGGGGAGGGTAAACACTTCGTGGGTGAAGGAATTCTACTGCAACTTCTTTCGCGTGACTCTTGATTCAGTCCACCTACAGGGTAGGGAGATCTTGATTACTGAGGCAGCTATTGGGGAGGCATTGCTTTGCCGACCTCATACTGGTGACACATGTGCCTATCAACAGGCAGAGATAGCTATACACTGTATGACCTTTGATTATGAGGCGTGATAAACCACTATTTTATGGTTTATCTTGTGCTGATTTAAGTGGTTTTTTATCAGCTTTTCACCCACTTATTCATATGATTTGTATGGTTTTACAATTCCTTCCTGGATTTATTCTATGATTGAAAACTTGCTTCCTAAAGCTTTAAAATTGTGTATTTTAATTCCCCTTTATACCATTCGATGCCGTGATCCGTGTGTTAAGTGTTTCAGGCTTTATAGGACAGGAATGTCTTAGAAGATGGAAAGGAAGCTTGCAAAAAGGAAAGGAGCACAAGAAATAAATGAGGCAACCAGCGAACAGCGACGCGCACGCATGGCTGACGCGTGCGCGCAAAACAGAGAAAATCACAGCGACGCATATGCGTGGAAAGTGAATCTGCACAAACGACACGAGCGCGCGCCTGACGCGCACGCGTGGAAAGGAAATTCGGCCAGTGACGCGTACGCGTGACCGACGCGTACGCATGACATGCGTGATCTGCAGAAATCTCAAAAAATGCTGGGGGCGATTTCGGGCTGCATTTTGACCCTGTTTTCGGCCCAAAAACACAGATTAAAGTCAGGGAACATACAGAGACTCAACACGTTTTTTCATAATTCATATTTTAGGTTTTTAGATGTAGCTTTTAAAGAGAGAGAGGCTCTCTCCTCTCTATTATGATTTAGGATTAGGATTCCTCTTAAAAGATTTAGGATTTCTTCTTCTCATTTTCCAAGTTCAATGTTCTTTTTATTTATTTTCTCAATTTGGTTTATGAACTCTTTATGTTTAGATTGATTTTCTATTTAATACAATTTGAAGTATTTCAGATTTAAGATTGTTTTATTTTATTTATGTTATGAATGTTTTTGATTTATCCAAATTATTTTTATTCAAATAGATTTCTTTCCTTTTGGCTTTGGTTGAGTAATTGGTGACACTTGAGTTATCAAACTCACCTGTTGATTAATATTTGAAGTTTGCTGGTTGATTTGGATCCCTCTAAAGCTAGTCTTTCCATAGGAGTTGACTAGGACTTGAGGATCCAATTAATTAGTCCACTCAACTTTCCTTTATTTAGTAAGGGTTAACTAAGTGGGAGCAAAATCAAATTCTCATCACACCTGATAAGGATAACTAGGATTGGATTTCCAGTTCTCATACCTTGCCAAGAGATTTTCTAATTATTAATTTATTTTTCTCGTTATTTAAATTACTTGTTCCTTAATTCAAAAACCCAAAAATATACTTTTTCCATAACCAATAATAAATCATACTTCCCTGCAATTCCTTGAGAAGATGACCCGAGGTTTAAATACTTCGGTTATAAATTTTATTGGGTTTTGTTACTTGTGACAACCAAATTTTTGTATGAAAGGATTCTCTGTTGGTTTAGAAACTATACTCACAACGGGAATTTAATTGCAATATTCTTTACTGGCAGAAATCCCGATCGTCAAAAATGGCGCCGTTGTCGGGGAATTGCAAACGTGTGCCTCATTATTGGTTATTGTAAATATTTTTCTTTTGCTTGTTTATTTGTTTTTATTTTTGTTTTTAATTTTTATTAGCTACTATGAGTTCTCCCCCCCCCCCCCCCCCCCCGTCGCTTTGAGTTTGGTTCTAATGTTGTTGAAAGGAATGGAAGCTATAACAGGAACATGCATCAAGGTCAAAATAATCAGAGATGGAAGGAGCCACGAGGATCTGATCAACCCTTTCGGCAACCACACCTTCCAAAGTACTATGGACAATGACCATCCTACAATGCATGCCAAGACAATAGTTATGGTAGGACCTTTCGTGACAACCAACCTCCACCCAATTACTATAGTCAAGAGCCATTCCAAGGAGCGTACCAAGATGATGGATATGGTGGACCCCCTTGTAGTTACCAACAAGGCCCACCATATGATTATGAACTGCCTCCTCAACACAACTCTGGACCACCATACTCACAAGCTCCCTACTACCAAACACCATCACATGATTCTAACCTTTATCCACCATATCAACCATCCTATGAGCTATATGAGCCATACATAGAGCCATCCCAATTCCAACCCAATTACTCCTAAGAACCACCACCTCCATATACACCACATCCATATCCATCAATCAAAGAGCCTTATGATCCTACTTATGATATCCGAGCAGAACAAGAGTCAAGGGATTGTCTCAAGGAAACAATGGATCAATTTCAAGTAACCCTGTGTCAGCTGGACCGAGCGGTAAACCGAATAGCACCCAAAGCTTTCATGGCTAAAGAACCTCAACTTGAGAACACAGAATTAAAGTGTGCTGTACAACAAGTGGAAAAGATGGAGAGTGATGAACCACCACATTCTTATGATGAACCACCCTCTTATCATGAACCTTTCCTCCCAAATAATGAGCCCTCACATCCACCTCAACCTTCAATGCATGACACTATTGGTGTTCTTCTTCAAGGGCAAAGAGAGATGAAATGGGGAGTACTAGAATTCGCGACTGCCTTGACCGAGGTAGTAAACCGATTAGCTTCCCAACATTTGAACACTCAAGGTACTCCCATGGCTACATGTGGAGAATCAAAAGAAGAGCGTAGCATGAAGGAGACACTAGAAACTCCGGTGGACAATGAGGAACATGGCTTTGTATTGGAACAAGTGGAGGAAGCCATAATGGTTGCAGAGGAAGAAGTAGTTGAAGATTTAGGAGATGCTGAACCTCCATGGGAATCTGGAATTATAGAGTACTCCTCCAATAAGATCGAAATTGATGTCAAGAAGGCCAGTGCACAACCTCCATGGCATATTCCTTATGAAGACTTGGATGGGATAGATCAAGAAGTAAGTTCCCTTGGTGACGAAAATCATGCATCAAGTCCTCCTGGTAATAAATCTACATCCGCAATTGAAATCCTTGAATATGAAGACTCTTCCCTGATTGAGTATGAGAATGATGTGGAAGCGGAAATCCTTAGAAAAGGGCGGACAGGAGTTGAGTACGCTTTGTCAAGAACATTGGAGACCTCTCCACCTAGGTTGCCGTCTACTCCTTCACTTGAGTGGGTAAAACTTATCTCTATTCGTCTTCCTATCCCACTTGAGTATGGTATTCTTGAAACAGACGGCCAGCTCAAGAAGCTTTGTGGCATAAAGCATAAGAGGAGACTATTTGGTGGTTGGAGTTGCAAATCAAGGCTCATCAAGGTTGATACTTCAAGAGCTAGATGTAAGGGCTCAACTGGTGATAATTTGGTTAGATCTGAAAGAAGAGTTTGGTGCTCCGTAGAGAATTCAGAGTACTTGCCACCCGGATGGAACCATGATGATCAACTTGAAGACGGGTGTAAAATCAAGATTTGGGATCCCGGCATACAAGAAGATCAACTTTGGGAGCTCAAAACTTGTGAAGAACTCCATCAAGGCTTGGAACATTTACATGGAATAGACAGAGCTTATTGGAAGTCCAAGCGTTGGTGGCAGTTTCAGGATGAATTCAAGCATAAGCCGCCATGACAAGGAACTCACCAAATGTCCAACTTAAGGACTTTAAATAAAAGTGCTAGGTGGGAGATAACTCACCATGGTATAATCGTTCTTTTTCAGTTTTAGTTTTATTTTGTTTTGTTCTATTCTTAATCTTATTTTATTTTATTTTAATTTTATTAGTGTTCATTCATAATGTCTGCATATAGTTTGCATTTGCATTTGCATTCTGCATATATATAAAAAAATAAAAAAAAGCACGCGACGCGCGAGCGTCACTGACGTGTCCGCGTCATAGGTGCATAAGCGAAGAAAGGGAATTGAACAGAAAGTCACGCGGGAGCGTGGCTGGAAGCGTGCCCTTGGCACCAACGCATCCACGCGATCGCATCCCTGACGCGTCCGCATCGTTTGCAAAATCATCTCTCCACGCGTGCGCGTCATCCACGCGCACGCGTGACCAGGGAAAATCAACGTCAATGGTGTTTAGTCAGAGAGTTGAGCTGCCCTTGAGCTGGAACTGCACTGGAGGCCCAAAGTGACCCACGCGTATGCGTCCCTGACGCGTGCGTGTCCTTTTACTTCCAAAACCACCCACGCGTACGCGTGGCGACGCTTACGCGTCACATGACGAATTCAGTTTTTACATGCACGTGTGCCTTGCGCGCGCGCGTCGCGTCCCTTTTTCAATCTCCTTCCCTTTTCTTCTATCTTCTCTACTTCTTTCTCTTTCCTTTCCTTACTCTCTTATTCTTCATTCCTTTACATACTCTCTTTCATTCTATTGTCTCTATTGCATTTACATATCTTCATTCATTGCATTTTAATTTTGTGCATATTTTTATTTTCTTTCCTAAATTTGTTATTTTTCCATTGGTGTTAAATTTTCTTATTCAACTGTTGCATCTTTTCTTGCACTATTCTGGTGCTTCCTGACTTGTTTTATTCTGATTGGGTATTATTATTCATAAGTCAATGCTAATTTTTATAATACTGGTATTCCTTTTGCATTGATATGCACTTATATTATCTTGCATTACCCACACTCTCTTTCTATTGTTGCAACTTTTGCACTATTGATATGCCATTTGCTTCCACTATTTTCTCACTTATATGTTGTAGCTACCATGTAGTTGAGACCCCTATTATTTGGCATTAACCCACCCATACTTTATTTATTTTCTTATCTTTATTTTTTGGTTACTTTTCTTCTTTTCCTCTTCTTTCAGGATGGCCACTAAAGAAGGGAAAGGGAAAGCTTCTAAATAGGGAGACAACCAAGTCTATCAGCACAATCCTTGGAGAAAAGCATCAGTTGAAACCGCCCGCCCACTTGTACATCTTAGCATGCACCGAGGACGGTGCAATCTTTAAGTGTGGGGAGGTCGATACCGATCTCCATGGGTTAGTTATTTCCTATCTCAACACTAATGTTTAGTTTACTTTATTAGTTCATTGTTGCATTGCATAATAGATTGCATGTGTAGTTGATTATTTTGCATTTAAGTACTAATTGGTTGAGAAATAATAAGTTTCTTTCTAGGACCCTATTTTTGAAAAAATTTCACTAATTTAAATTAAAAATTAAAATTTTTTGTGTTAAATTTGTTTGAAATTGTATTTAGAACATGGTTTTTGAGCCAAAGAACACACAACCTGTGAGATTTTGAGCTTATTTATATGGTTACATTATTTAACTATAAATTTTTATTCTTGTGTGTTTTCTTCTCTATAATTGCAATCTAGATTTTGTTCCATTCTATATGTCCACTATTTGGTGTATTTACATGCTTGCATATGACTGAGGCCATTACTTATTTTTGCTCACTTATCCCAAATAAGCCTACCCTTTTATGTCACCCTTGTTAGCCACTTTGAGCTTTTTAATCCCCTTCTGTTCTATAACCACATCACTAGCCTTAAGCAGAAAAATAATTAATTACTCAAATTGAATCTTTGGTTAGCTTAAGATAGAGATTGTGCATCAACTAAGTGTGGGGAAACTGTGGGAACATGGGTTAATAAGGGAACGTATCATGTTTCTAATTTATTTGAATATCAGGAATTTGGGAACCTACTCATGAAAAACCAAAATAGAAAAATAATGGAAAATCCATGTGCATTGATAAGTTATGTTTATTTTTTCTATAAAAAAATCTAAAAATATTCAATAAATAAGTAAATAATTAAAGGGACAAAAAAAGAAAAATACCCCAATGTTAAGCTTTAATAGAAAGATCAATGCACATGTGATAAAAGTAAAGAAATATAAAAAAATTTGGTACATGAGTATGTGATACAAAAGTGGGAATTATGGGTATCTAGGTGTGATTTTAGAATTACATAGAGTATGTGTGTATGTTAGGTAAGAGCTTAGGTTACTCAAAGATTCATATTTTATCTCACTTGGCCATACATGCATCCTTACCTTTACCTCAGCCCCATTATAACCCTGAAAAGACCTCATGATGTTTGCATTGATATATTAGATATTTGTTGATTGGTTAGATGAAGAACAAAGTTTTAGAAAGCATGACTAAGGAAGTGTAGAGTGATTGAGACACTTGAGAGTTAGAGTGATATACACCACCAGTAAGGGATCAGTGCTTGATTCTATGTTCCCTGCTTTCATGAGATATCTTCTTACAAGTTTACTTACTTTTTATTGTATGATTTGAATTAGTGGAATTTGGTTTATGTTTGTCTTGGAGAACTTGTTTGCTTTTAACCAAGTAGGCAGAATCATTTTAGCATATAGTTGCATTCACATATAGGTTGCATTTCATGAGTCTTACTGTCCCTTATTCATTCTCTTTGTCTCCTTGAGCTTAGCATGAGGACATGCTAATGTTTAAGTGTGGGGAGGTTGATAAACCACTATTTTATGGTTTATCTTGTGCTAATTTGAGTGGTTTTTTTATCAGCTTTTCACTAACTTATTCATATGATTTGCATGGTTTTACAATTCCTTCCTGGATTTATTCTATGATTGAAAACTTGCTTCCTAAAGTTTTAAAATTGTGTATTTTAATTCCCCTTTATACCATTCGATGCCATGATCCGTGTGTTAAGTGTTTCAGGCTTTATAGGACAGGAATGGCTTAGAAGATGGAAAGGAAGCTTGCAAAAAGGGAAGGAGCACAAGAAATAAAGGAGGCAACCAGCGAACAGCGACGCGCACGCATGGCTGACGCGTGCGTGTAAAACGGAGAAATCACAGCGACGCATACGCGTGCTTGACGCGTATGCGTGGAAAGCGAATCTGCACAAACGATGCGAGCGCGCGCCTGATGCGCACGCGTGGAAAGGAAATTTGGCCAGTGACGCGTACACGTGACCGACGCGTACGCGTGACATGCGCGATCTGCAGAAATCTCAGAAAATGCTGGGGGCGATTTTGGGCCGCGTTTTGACCCAGTTTTTGGTCCAGAAACACAGATTAAAGTCAGGGAACATACAGAGACTCAACACGTTTTTTCATAATTCATATTTTAGGTTTTTAGATGTAGCTTTTAGAGAGAGAGGCTCTCTCCTCTCTATTAGGATTTAAGATTAGGATTCCTCTTAAAGGATTTAGGATTTCTTCTTCTCAATTTCCAGGTTCAATGTTCCTTTTATTTATTTTCTCAATTTGGTTTATGAACTCTTTATGTTTAGATTGGTTTTCTATTTAATACAATTTGAGGTATTTCTGATTTAAGATTATTTTATTTTATTTATGTTATGAATGTTTTTGATTTATCCAAATTATTTTCATTCAAAGAGATTTTCTTCCCTTTTGGCTTTGGTTGAGTAATTGGCGACACTTGAGTTATCAAATTCAGCTGTTGATAAATATTTGAAATTTGTTGGTTGATTTGGATCCCTCTAAAACTAGTCTTTCCATAGGAGTTGACCAGGACTTGAGGATCCAATTAATTAGTCCACTCAACTTTCCTTTATTTAGTAAGGGTTAACTAAGTGGGAGCAAAATCAAATTCTCATCACACCTGATAAGGATAACTAGGATTGGATTTCCAGTTCTCATACCTTGCCAAGAGATTTTCTAATTATTAATTTATTTTTCTCGTTATTTAAATTACGTGTTCCTTAATTCAAAAACCCAAAAATATACTTTTTCCATAACCAATAATAAATTATACTTCCCTGCAATTCCTTGAGAAGACGACCCGAGGTTTAAATACTTCGGTTATAAATTTTATTGGGTTTTGTTACTTGTGACAACCAAATTTTTGTACGAAAGGATTCTCTGTTGGTTTAGAAACTATACTTACAACGCGATTATATTTGTGAATTTCTTTACCGATAGAATTCCGTTCGTCAAGGCGCTGAAGCGCGTGATTGCCACACCGGACGCTCCTTGGGTGATGGATTCTAGCAACAATAGGCCCAAGGGGATGTTATTCGCTTATCTGTCTAGAGAGGCTAGGACTTGGCAGCAGATATTCGCCCACTATATCCTACCCACAACTCATTTTTTTGAGATTCCGGTGGATATGCTTGTTCTGATTGGCTGTGTCATGGAGAGGAAGGAGGTATACTTCCCCCGATTGATCAGGCAGAGTATGTGGCGAGCGCACATCCGTGACCTACTACCATTTCCCACATTGGTCACCAGCATGATTGAGCTAGCCGATGTCCCATGGAGGGACGATGACGTGACACCACCACCCCTAGAAGACGACGACAAGGAGGTTACTATCTGTGGGGCGGGTGGGTGCACGAGAAGCCCCCACCCAGACGCCGTTCTCGAGCTAGAGTAGTAGTAGATGCAGCTAGACCTTCATCCTCCACAGCAGCAGTAGAACCCTCTTCTTCGGCGGCAGCAGCAGCACCTTTACCACCACCACCAGCACCCGAGCTGACATACCTGCTAGTACAGCGCCTGTTTCGCTTCGTGGAGCGCAGCGAGCGTCGTATCATGCGATGTCTCGATCGTATAGACCAGGTGTTTGTATCACAGGGCATTGAGCTACCTCCTCTCCTAGACTCTCCCGCCTCCAATGAGCAGGATCACGAGGAGGAGCATGTCGAGGAGCCGACTCAGCAGGAGGCATCCCCAGAGACACAGGCTACCACAGAGGTTCAACAGCCTCCTATGGACCCACAGCCTGAGCCACAGCCTGACCCATAGCCACAGCCCGAGCCACAGCCACAACGCGGCGCGACTATTGACCCCAGCCCGAGCTTCAGCAGTAGCATTGAGGACGATGCTTCATCCTAAAGTATGGGGAGGTCACCGTTCGTGACCGTTGTATGGTGAACTTTCGGACATTTATCTTCTAGTTTCTGCTACTTTATTTCATTTTGCACTTTATCTTTGAGATCACTTTGAGATTATTGTATATATTTGTTATCTTGGGATTACTTATCTTAGTTGTCGCATTTTGCACCGTAGATTGTATACAGTCCATATTTTGGTTGGATTTTTATTATATAGTTGTTTTAGCCTTTTTGGTTGTGAATTGGAAAAAAACATTGTAGATTGTTGAAACCTAGTTGATCCCCTTTGCGTATGAAAATTGCCTTGATTGGAAAAGGGGTAAACTAAGAATTTTTTTTTAGTTTTTCGAATCACAACATTCCATTAGAATAAGTTTGGTTAATATGATGAAAATTTTCAAGAAATCCATTTCTAGGGCACCACCCCAATTTGTTGAAATTTTTTTAGAACTTGCTTGAATTATATACTTTATGGATCATGTCTTGAGCCAAGAACACAAGCATGTGAGATTTGAGCCTAATTGTGTGGTTACATCATACATAACCGCTTACTTTCCTTTTTGTGTGCATTATTCTCTTCCTATGAGTGTAATCTTTGATTTGTTTGATTCTTTATGTCTATTATTTTGTGTATACATGCATTTATATGATTGAGGCCATTGTTCAAATAGCTCACTTACCTAAATAGCCTACCTTTTATCTTCCATGGTTAGCCAATTTGAGCCTATGCTTAACCCATTTGTTCTTAATTGTAGCACATTACAAGCCTAAGTGAAAAAATAATAAATGTTCCTTGTTTGGATCTTTGATTTGCTTAGGCTAGTGAGAGTGTTCATTACCAAATTTTGGAAAAGTTGGATACATTGGGTAAGAGCTGAAAGCATGTTTTGTAGTTGTGTTGAAAATCTTGGGAATTGGGTACACACTCATGTATTAATCATGTGTAAACCATATGCATTGATGTTCTTGTATATATTTTAGTTAAAAAAAAAGAGAAGAAGAAAGAAAAAGAATTGCAATAAAAAGGGGACAAAAATGCCCCAAGGTGAAGCTCAATGATAATCAATGCATATGTGTGGTGATAAAAAAGGAGATGCATGAGTGTGTGGAAAAGTGAGGAATGGATAGTTAGGCTTGTTTAGAATTGTATAGGTTGTCATAGGTTAGGTGGGAAGTTTAAATTAATCAAAGATCCAAATCTCAAGCTCACTTTACCATATGCACCCTACCTTGACCCTAGCCCCATTACAACCTATGGGAAAGTCCTCATGATATTTGTATGCATGCAAAAAGTAATTGTTGATTGTTAGATAAAAAACAAATCTTAGAGAGCATGATTAGGGAAGACTTGAGTGAATCAACCCCCATACACTTGAGTGCCTAGAGCGGATACACATCCGGCGAGGGTTCGATCGCTCAATTACATGTTTCCACCCATGATAATCTTTTCTTGCAAGTTTGTAAACTCTTTCAATGATTCAATTCAATTGTGGATTGATTTGATTGCTATTACCTTAGCCCTTGTTCTTGTATATGTGTTCTTAGAAATTGACTTGTTTTGACCAAGTGGATGCATTCATGTAGATAGATCGCATATAGATAGGTTGCATTTAGTTAGTTTACATTGAATAAATGTTGATACCCCTTTGCTTCTTTCTTGATTCTAGCATGAGGACATGCTTAGTTTAAGTGTGGGGAGATTTGATAAACCCCAAATTCATGGTTTATCTTGTGCTTATTTTAGGGGATTTTATCACATTTTCCCACATTTATTCAATGAAATAGCATGGTTTTGTAATTCTCCCTTGAATTATGCTTAAGTGTGAAAACATGATTTTTAGGCCCTTAGATTGGTGATTTTAACTCACTTTAATTCCATTCGATACCTTGATGTGTTTGTTGAGTGATTTCAGGTTCATAAGGCAAGTATCGGATGGAAGAAATGAGGAGAAAAGCATACAAAGTGGAGAATGCATGAAGAAACAAGGATTGGGAATGCATCGATGGGCACGCAAGCGTACAAGGCGCGCGCGCGTAGAAGTTACATCGCATGGCGACGCGCATGCGTACATGACGCGTACGCGCGGATGAAGAAATAGCCAATCGACGCGCACGCGCACATGGCGCGTACGTGCCGATACTCGCACCTGACCTACTTAAAGGCAAAATGCTGGGGGGAGATTTTTGAGCTGCCCAGGCCCAAATCCAACCTGTTTCTGAGTGTATTTCATGCAAAATTGAAGCCCAAGCAAGGGGGAGCAGTTAGTTAGTCAACATGAGTCTTTAGTTAGTTTTCTAGAGGGAGAAGCCCCATCTTCTCTCTATAATTAGGTTAGGATTAGGTTAATTTCTTGTAGATCTTGATTCAATTTCATGTTTTCATCTTGTTTCCTTTATGACTTCTTGTTTGTACTACTTGATTCTCTTAGTTGTGGTGTTAATTTCTCATTTTGCTATCTTTTATGTTGATGAACATTGTTGGATCTAATTTCCTCTTAATGCAATTTCATGTTTCTATGTTTCTTTTATGTGATCTTGCTTGCTATTATTGATTACTTGCTTATGTTAGTTATGGGTTTTGTTAATTCTTGCATTTTGTGATGTTTACTTTTATTGCACTCTAGGTGTTTGATGAAATGTTTTCTTTAAATTTTGAGTAGTTTTTCTTACTCTTGACCTAGGCTAAGAGAATTGAGTGATCTTGAGTCATTGGGTCTCATTGGATTGATGATTTGAAACCCTTGGTGATCAATTTGATAACCATTGACTCTAGCCTACTACTAAGCTAATTGGTAGCTAGGTTGGGACCTATGGATTGATGTTGATCAAGCCATTTGACGTACTCCAAGCCTAGGGGTAGATATTACGTACTTAAGGCTTTAGTGAGTAGACCTAATGAGCTCAGTTCCTCATAATTATCAATAGTTGGAATGTTGACAAGGATGGTGATCTCAATTACCTACGTCTTAGCCAAGAGTTCTTTACCTTGCTTTCTTTAATTACTTGATTGATTTACTTTTCTTGCCCCTCTTATAAATCAAACCCCTTGTTCTTCGTAGCCAATAATTGACCACTTTATTGCAATTCCTCGTGAGACGACCCGGAGTCTAAATACTTCGGTTAATTTTCATTGGGGTATGTACATGTGACAAAACCAAATTTAATTTGATTTGAGGATTGACTATTGGTTTGGACTATACTAACAACGGAATTATTTTGTTAAATTCCGAACCAGTATAAATCCTTTGTATCAGTGGGTTCCCAAGCTTGTGGGGCGGATAGTATGGAGGGGAGCCCCATAGTCTGTGCTGAGAATGTAATTTCCGATGCCCCTGGCAATTTCCTGATGAAGGTGGCGGAGCAGTGGGATCCGGCGGCGTAATTGATTAACGGTAGTGATACGGTGGCTGAACATGGGGAGGACAGAATAGTAATTAAAGATGTGCTTTTGAATGATGTTAAGTTGATTATTTGAATTTCAAAAAGGATACGCATGTACCTAATTCAGTTAGTGGTACCAAGGACGATGGGGAAGCGGTCTCTAAGGTATTTGAGGTGTGTAATGAGGGGGAGTCTGAGAAAACGGTCACGCAGGCATGTGGTACTGGGGGTGGAGGGGTTCCCAGAGTGTGTGCTAGACTGTATGGTATGTATAATGTGGGTTATCCGGTGTGCTACCAGGCTGGGAGGTGTACCAATGAGGGGTATGTGTTGGGCTTGCCTTCTTTTGGCCCAACAGCAAATCAGGGAGAAAATGGGCTGCGAGACACTTATGACGAGCGCCTGGTGTTTGGGGCAGCTGCTGGGCTGGTCGGGTGATCCGAGTAAGTGCACCGGCAAAAACTTGGTGCGGATTTTCTAACCACAATCTAACCGACAAGTACACTGGGTCGTACTAAGTAATACCTCAGGTGAGTGAGGGTCGATCCCACGAGGATTGATGGATCAAGCAACAATGATTGATTGATTGGCTTAGTTAGACAAACAGAAAAGAGTATTTGAATATTCAATCGTGCAAAAATTAAAATAGTAAAGTAAATGGGTTGGGAATAAAATATGGAGAAGACAGATAAGGTTTCAGAGTTATCTATTTTTGTGGATTAACTTTTCTTACTAACTATTTTAATCATGTAGGATTTAATTTATGGCAATCTATATGTGACTAGACCCTAATTCCTTAGACCTTTCTAGTCTCCTCTAAAATTCATCAACTGCCAATTCCTTAGTCAGTTGATTCCAATTAGAAGCTGCATGATCAAATTCCAGTTTATATGCAAAAAAAATTCTAATTACCCAAAAATAAAAAGGATTATATGTCACGTATCCCGTTAAATCCAGATAATTAAAATTTAAGAGAATATTTTCAAGCTGTTGTTCAAGTAAAGAGCTTTTCCAAGTTATACAAGAACTCAATTAGAAAGAGGGTCATATTTCCGTTCCACCCAAATTCATAAGATAAAGAGCGAAATCAATTCTTAAATTGTAAATCCATACATAAATTAAAATAGGAAAAGCAATAAAATCAATCCATACAAATAGACAGAGCTTCTAACCTTAACAATGGAGGTTTAGTTACTCATGATTCAGAGAAGAAAACTCTGGAATATGGAATGTAAATTTGTATAGAATTAGAAGTCTCTGGGGGTGGTATAATGTTGAGCTAGAATCCCCCTATTTATATCTAATCCTAATAAATTTAAAATCTATCTTCTAAAACTAAATAAATAATATCTTTTTCTATTTTTAAAATTTGAATTTAAATTAGAATTAATTATAGCAATCAGCAAATCTTCAATTGATGGATGGGGACTACTTGACTTCACTATGATCCACGCCTAACTTGGGCTTGGCAGCATGAATTGGAGTTTAGTTGAGTGAAGCTGCGCCTAACTTGGGCTTTAGTGCGCCTAACTTGAAGTGGGCAGGACCAATCTTGCGTATTGTTGTTGTGTCTTGCGCCAAGAATCAATTTTATGATTTTTCATATTATCAATAACATTTCTCTTTTTTTTCATCATTCTTTCAAGAGTCAACAATTTTTACATTCATAAACTTCACTATCAAAAATATGCACTATTCATGTCATGCATTCAGAGTCACAGAAAATACCACCACATTTGAATAAATGAGACTACTCTAAAAATTAAACTCAAATTCTCATGCACTACATCTGTTCTTCTTTCTTTTTGATTTTAAGCTCAGTGGGCAATACATGAGACATCTTTCAGAATTAAAGCACTTAACAGAAAATTAAACTAGAATCTATGAATCTACTAATAAAGGATCATGCAAATAAACAAAACAAAGTAGCAGGAAACCGGAACATATCATAATAAAAGCGGAAAGGAATAAAAGAAATGAAAGGAACTCAACCACCTTAGTTATCTGAGCGGTCATTTTATTCTTCAGGTTGTGCTCTTTTATGAAGATGATTCACCTCCCTTAGTGCCATAAAATTAAACAGAAAACCCTTAAGCGAAGCGTCAACACCAAACTTAAATGTTTGCTTGTCCTCAAGTAAAGAAAAACTGAAAATAAAAATAAATAGTGCGATGAAAGAAAAATAAAAAGATAAAAGAGCAAGAGAAGTAAAAATAATTAATGTATATTTTTTTGTTTTTTATATATATATATATTTATTAATTTATTTATTTATTTATATATATGTATATAAGAAGGGGGGATTGTTTACGGTCAGGAAAGGGGGGTATATACATATATGTATATATATGTATATAGGGAAAAGGGGGATGGGGATATATATACATACATATATATATATATATATATATATATATATATATATATATAAATAAATAAGGGGAGGGGAAGGGGGTGGTCACGTATATATATTAATTAGGGGTTGATGGGGTTGGAAATCATATATATAAGGTTTAAAGAATATATGGGGAAAGGAAAGAAATAGAAACAAAAATTGGGATGGGATTTGATATGAGGCAGGGGTGTGGGACCGAGTTAATTAATAGGGGAGGGTGGGGGAGAGGTGTTGGTTTGAATGGGGAATGAATGAGGGGGTAGGTGGGGGTGATCATGGGAATAAGGGGATGAAAAAGGGTGTTGTGGGGACTAGTTTGTATTTTTTTTTTAATTCTCCCATGTTGAATTTGGAAATAGGAAAAAAATTTCGAAGTGTTCGATTTCTGTTCTAAATAGCTGCATGATCAGTAAAATAGTAACAATTCAATAAAACTTAAATAAGTAAGAAAATTACTACTACGAAAAATAACTAAGGATACGAAATTATCGGATTGCCTCCCGACAAGCGCTTCTTTAACGTCACTAGCTTGATACTTGATTATTGAAGTTTCTTCCTCTTCTTCCAGTTGGTTAAAAGAAATGTCTCCAAGGGGGGAGAGGTGAAAATTAGTGCCCCCTAATATAAATTCCTCCTAACAAGCTTTCTTTTATTGTGATTAGCTTGATTCACCTTGCTTGTTGGGGTAGATGTTGGATTGTTTTTTTCTGACCTTTTCTTTTTCATGGATATTTTCTTCTGTTTCTTGGTCACAATCCCTTTTTCAGTGCTTTCCTTGGTTATCTTCACTTCTTTGATTTCAACATGTGGGTGTTGTGTGATGGTTAGAGTGTACCTTTCATCAAGAACTTCTTGAATTGGTGGTTCAATAAAATCACCCTCTATGCCACTCTCTGCTTCATTGGAGTGTAGATTCCCATAATTGTTTTCATCCCTTGCAACCTCCATTGTTTGTGCATCTTCCTTCTTTGTTGGTGCATCAACCTCCTTTATTTTTGCATCTTCCTCTTCTTCCATGTGTGAGGGTGGACAGTTCTCTAATTCACTAGAGTATAAACTCCTTTGTTTGATTTCCTCACTTTCTTCCATAAGATCTTGCATTATATCTCTTGGGAAGGAATTTGCTTGCTCCTCTTCCTGTGACTTGATAATCGACTGCACATGTTTTTCTACATTTTTGATACTTGTCTCTATATCATGTATGCATTCTTTCATGAGAATCTCAAGATTTGATGGTATTTGAAATAAATAAGGAGATGGTGGCTCTTGATATGGATAAGAAGGAGATGATGGTTCTTGATAAGAGTAAAAAGAGGATGGTTCTTGGTATGGATAGGGAGATAGTGGCTCTTGATATGGGTAGAAAGATGATGGTTCTTGATATGGATAGAGAGGTGGTGGTTCTTGGTATGAATATGGAGATGATGATTCTTGATAGCTGGAATATGGAGCACTGAAGTTTCTTTGGTTTTGACTTTGCCAACCAAAATTTGGGTAGTTCCCCCATCCACAATAATATGAATCACTACTCGGGTGTGAGTAGTAACCCATATGATCTCTCTCCATTATTTTTCTTAGCACAAAACACCAAAAAGAATTAAACGCACCATGTGGTAAACAAGAAAGCAAAGAAGAAAGAACAGAATACTAAAAATTAAAATGAGAAAAATTAAAATAAAACTAACTAGGAAACACTAAACTTAATTTCAAAAATTAGGAAAAATTTCTAGTAATAAATTTGAAAATTAATAAGGCAAAATTTAAATAAAATTAAAACTAAAACGCCTAATCTAAGCAATCAAACAACTGATAGTTGTCAATCACAATCAATCCCCGGTAACGGCGCCAAAAACTTGGTGCGGATTTTCTAACCACAATCTAACCGGCAAGTGCACCGGGTCGTACCAAGTAATACCTCAGGTGAGTGAGGGTCGATCCCACGAGGATTGATGGATCAAGCAACAATGATTGATTGATTGGCTTAGTTAGACAAATAGAAAAGAGTATTTGAATATTCAATCATGTAGAAATTAAAATAGTAAAGTAAATAGGTTGGGAATAAAATATGGAGAAGACAGTTAAGGTTTCAGAGTTATCTATTTTTCCGGATTAAGTTTTCTTACTAACTATTTTAATCATGTAGGATTTAATTTATGGCAAACTATATGTGACTAGACCGTAATTCCTTAAACCTTTCTAGTCTCCTCTAAAATTCATCAACTGCCAATTCCTTAGTCAGTTGATTCCAATTAGAAGCTGCATGATCAAATTCCAGTTTATATGCCACAAAAATTCTAATTACCCAAAAATAAAAGGATTATATGTCACGTATCCCGTTAAATCCAGATAATAAAAATTTTGGAGAATATGTTTTCAAGCTATTGTTCAAGTAAAGAGCTTTTTCAAGCTATACAAGAACTCAATTAGAAAGAGGGTCATACTTCCGTTCCACCCAAATTCATAAGAAAAGAGCGAAAACAATTCTTAAATTGTAAATCCATACATAAATTAAAATAGGAAAAGCAAAAAATCAATCCATACAAATAGACAGAGCGCCTAACTTTAACAATGGAGGTTTAGTTGCTCATGGTTCAGAGAAGAAAACTCTGGAATATGGAATGTAAATTTGTATAGAATTAGAAGTCTCCGGGGGTGGTATAATGTTGAGTTGGGATCCCTCTATTTATATCTAATCCTAATAAATTTAAAATCTATCTTCTAAAACTAAAAAATAATATCTTTTCCTATTTTTAAAATGTGAATTTAAATTAGAATTAATTATAGCAATCAGCAAATCTTCAATTGATGGATGGGGACCACTTGGCTTCACTAGGATCCACGCCTAACTTGGGCTTGGCAGCATGAATTGGAGTTTAGTTGAGTGAAGCTGCGACTAACTTGGGCTTTAGTGCGCCTAACTTAAAGTGGGCAGGACCAATCTCGCGTATTGTTGTGTCTTGCGCCTAACTTGAGAAATCTCAAGTTAGGCGCAGCCTTGGCAGTGAGTTCGGAGAAGAAGTATGAACTGTTATATATCTTTGGAAAGCTCTAGAAGTTAGCTTTCCAACGACACTAGAATCACGTCCATTGGATATTTGTAGCTCGAGTTATTCAGGTTTGAGTGCAGAGAGGTCAGGGTTGACAGCATCATTCGCCTTCATCTCTTCTTCTGCAGAAACTCCATCAAATCCAGCTGAATGCTACCTAAAATAAATAAAATTGCACAAGACTCAAAGTAGCATCCATAGTGGCTAAAAGATAATTAATTCTTGATCAAACTCAACAAATTTAAATGCAAATTCACTAGGAAAAGATAGGAAAGATGCTCACGCATCAGGAGGGTGTCGTGGGGGGATGAAAGCCCGAGAGAGAGTACGATGGTAGGAGCAGGTGGCCCAGGAAGGAGGGAATTGCGGAAAGGCTCCATTGTGATAGGTCCCCAGCGAGCCTGAGACGTCAAACTGGGAAGGGGAGGACCTCGGTAGCAAACGACAAGGCAAAAGGTGACATGCAGGCTGTGGCTGATGGTGGGGATCCATTGGGGGCAGCAACAGGATCTGAAACAGAGACAGGGCGGAATTCAGAGGGTGATGAGTACAAGGAGACGCAGGAAGAGCAGATATAGGAAAATCAAGCAACATGGTCATTGGCAGTGGAATCGGGTGCTGTTTTGTACGATGAAGAAGAAGATATTATGGGGATTTTGCAAGCACAAAATGAGGAAATAACGGCGAAGGGAAGGCTGGCGAAGCAAAAAGAAAAGGCGAGAAGGAGTCGGCCAAAAAATAAAAATAAGGTGAGTAAAAATTTGTTTAAATGATTGTGAGCTGTTGGAATATAAGTGGGTTGAGGGGGGACGGAAAATTGAGCATGGTGAAATCTTTGAAGAAAAAATATAACTTGAACATGTTAGGACTGCTTGAAACAAAAAGAGAAGTGCTTACTAAATATGATATTGCAAGGTTGTGGGGAAGTATTACTGCTAGTTGGGAGTTTGTGGAGTCTGTAGGGACAGCTAGGGGTCTGTTATTGGTTTGGAATGATGGAGTGTTTAAAGTACATAATAGCTATAAAGGTGAGCGGTGGCTGTGCGTTGAAGGAGTGTTAACAAGGACCAACTTCCTTTATGCTTTTTGTTTGGTGTACGGGGCGCATGGGAGGGAGGCGAAGAGGGGGGTATGGGACGAACTGAGTTATGTGGCGGGTTTGTGTCGGGTTCCTTTTTGCTTTTTAGGGGACTTTAATGAAAATTTACAAGTTGAGGATCGCAAAGGAGTGACTAGATTGCCGGCATCATCGGAAGAGTTTAAGAGCTGGGTGCATGACATGCAGTTGATGGATTTGCCTCTTACTGATAAGAAGTATACATGGTTTCGGGGTCGATCTTGTAGTTGGATTGATAGAGTTCTGGTCAATATTGAATGGACTGAGAAGTTTCTAGATATTCGGCTAAAAGGTGACCCGAGGGGTTTGTCCGATCACTGCTCGTTGATATTGGAAGGTACAAGATTAGGAGGGGGCCCTAGACCATTTAGAAGCCTGGATTCCTGGTTTACGCATGAGGGATTTCTGAGAATGGCGAAGAATGAACGGAGAAGCTTGGGAGAAGCACAGTTCACGTGTAAACTGAGGGCATTAACAGTACCACTGCGGCAATGGCACAACGATAACTTCAGGGACATGGATAAGAGACTTATGCGGTTTGAGGAGGAGATCACAAGGCTGGACAATTTAGTTAGTGATGGGATCTATGATGGTACAACGGAGGCTAGAAGGAAGGTGCTGGTGAGCTTTTGTGAAAAATGGTACATTAGGAAGGAAATCCACTGGAAACAGATGTCTCGGTCCAAGCATGCTGCCAACATGGATAAGAATACCAGATACTTTCATAACATTGCCTCGGCCAGAAGACGGAATAACAGGATCGATGCCCTGATGATACATGGAAGACTTGTGCGAAATCAGGTGAGAATAAAATGTGCAATTAGAGGGTTCTACAAGGATTTATATCGACAGGAATATGTCCCGAGGATTGGAGTCAGGGATGGTTTGGTGAAGCATATCCATAGAGATGAGGCTGAAGCTCTGGAAGTGATGCCGTCGGAGGAGGAAATCAAGGAGGCAGTGTGGGACTGCGAATCTTCCAAGGCCCCAAGAAGTGATGGGTACAACATGAACTTCATAAAGAAATGCTGGAAGGATATTGGGCCAGAATTCATTGCAGCGGTGCTGGGGTTCTTTCAAAGTGCTAAGTTGCCGACGGATGTGAATGTAACGTGGGTGATACTAGCCCCAAAGTTTGAAGGTGCAAAGGAGGTAAAGGATTTCAGGCTGATTAGTATGGTGTGGTGCGTGTATAAAGTATTTTTGAAGGTGTTGGTGAGAAGGATGCGATCTGTTATGCCGAGGTTGGTCGGAGAGACTCAGACTGCATTTGTAAAGGGTAGGAAAATTCATGATGACGCACTCATAGCCTGCGGACGGTTCATTGGCTAAAGACGCGGAAAAAGAAAGCGGCTATTATCAAACTGGAATTTCATAAAGTTTATGATAGAGTAAGATGGAATTTTGTTGATATTGTGCTCCATAAAATGGGCTTCGGCCAAAGGTGGAGGAATTAGGTGAAGGAGTATGTTACTACGGCTACTATGGCAGTCCTGGTAAACGGGTCACCATCCAAGCCATTCAAGATGGAGGGAGGACTAAGACAAGGGGACCCCCTTTCTCCACTTCTGTTCGTGCTAGTTGTCGATGTTTTGCATAGGATGTTAGGGGAAGCTATCAGGAATGGGCGCATTGCTCTGCTGCTGGTAGGGGGAGATCATATTGAATTGTCACACTTACAATTTGTGGATGACACCATTTTGTTCTGCCCACCAGAGACTGAAACAGTTGTGAACTATAAAAGACTGTTGCGGTGTTTTGAATTGATGTCTGGACTGAGCATAAATTTTGATAAATCGAATCTGATCTTAGTGAACTGTGAGCAGGGATGGATTAATCATGCGTGTGGACTAATGGGATGCCAGCAAGCCGCTTTACCGGTTAGATACTTGGGGATTTCTCTAGGAGCAAATCCGCGCCTAGTGAAGACTTGGAAACCAATCATAGATAAGGTGGAACAGAAGCTTAGCTTATGGAAAGCGAAGGTTTTGAATAAATCAGGTAAGCTTGTCCTGATCAAATCGGTACTGAATAACCACCCCATATATTACCTATGTCTGTACAAGATGCCGAAGGCGGTGGCGGACAAGCTGATTGCATTACAAAAGAACTTTATGTGGTGCAAGGAGGACGGCAACTATAGTATACCTTTGGTCAAGTGGGAGCTGGTTCAGGCTCCAAAAAAGGCTGGGGGCTTGGGAGTTGGTGATGCAGTGCTGAGAAACACAGCGCTCCTGTTTAAGTGGTGGTGGCAGTTTTCAAAGGAGGATTGCCCGCTGTGGAAGAAGATTGTTTGTTCATGCAACAAGTTGAACCCGGATGTAATGCTAGCAACTCAGTCTATGCCAGTAAAAGGAGGGCCTTGGAAAGACATATGTCAGCTGAATATCAAAGAACCACGGATTCGAGGTAAAGTGGTGAGTGGCCTGGCGATGAAAGTAGGCAATGGTAGGAAAACCCGGTTTTGGAAAGATAACTGGGTTCAAGGCGGTGCTCTGAAAGTGAGCTTTCCAAGACTCTTCTCTGTTTCAAGCCAACAAGGATATGTCATTGAGGATTGTGGATTTTGGGATGGACTGGAGTGGATATGAAATTTTCAATGGGAGCTGGAACTTGTCCATCAGCTCCGTGAAAGGTTAAGGCCAGTGAAGTTATCATCTGGACGCGAGGACAATGTGGTGTGGAAGTTTGATAATAAAGGTGTTTTTTCTACCAACTCTTTTATGCAGGTCATACAATCGGAGACGCTGTCACAAGCTATAGCTTCACGAGTTCACTTTGGAAAGGTTTGGTACCTCCGATAATTGAGCTTTTTGGGTGGTTTGTGCTAGTTGGTAGAGTTAACACCAAGGAGAGGTTGACTAAACTAGGAGTTAACATTCACAGTGATAGTATTTGTGTACTGTGTACCAAGGAAATAGAATCTGCTGAGCATTTATTTCTTCATTGTGAGGTAACATGGCAGATGTGGTGCAATTGGTTGAGGTCTTTTAGTAGAGAGTGGGTAATTCCTGGAACCATTAAAGAACTGTTTGAGAGTTGGATTGGCATGCACAACAGACAACAAAGGCAGAAGATGTGGATGACAACATTCTTTGCAGTGATTTGGAACATCTGGTTGGAACGTAATGCACGAATCTTCAATAATAAAAGAGCAAGTATTGAGGGAATTCAAACAAGGACGTTGTTGAGCTACACAGAGTGGCGTGGATGTGATCTTGTGGGGGGCTGATGACAGTGCTGGAGATGCTAGCGGGTTGATTTAATTTGTATGTAGCTCTTTTATGTTTCTTTTCTTTGATCACTCCACTTTAAAGTGTTGAGCTTCCTTTGTTGCAAAAAAAAAAAAAATAGTTGCTTCAACGTGGAAGATATACAATTTTGCAACACCCTAATATTTTTGTAATTAAATTTCACGTGTGAGATGGTTGAGAATAGAGCATAGTTGTTAGAATCCAAGCGAATCGATCAAGTTACTGGACATTAGATTATTAGTTCAATTGGTGAGTCACTAATTGAATCAGTTAGCCCGGTCCTATGTAAATAAAAAACATAAAATAGTCAAAAACTTAAAATTAAAATTTAAAATATATATTGACGAACGGATTTCTGCTAGTAAAGAATTCACAAATAAGTTCTCGTTGCTAGTATAGTTTCTAAACCAACAGAGAATCTTTTCGTACAAAAAACTTTGGTTGTCACTTAAGCAAACCCAATAAAATTAATAACCGAAGTATTTAAACCTCGGGTCGTCTCTCAAGAAATTGCAGGGAGGTGTAGTTATTATTGGTTATGAGATTGTATCTTTTTGGGTTTTTGTAAAGGTTGAACAAGGAATGTAAATGACAAGAAAATAAACTAATGATTAAGAAAACTCTTGTCAAGGTATGAAAACTGGACGTCCTATCCTAGTTATCCTTATCGATTGTGATGAGAATTATCTATTGCTCCCACTTTGTTAACCCTTACTAAATAAAGGAAAGCCAAGTGGACTAATTAATTTGATTCCTCAAGTTCTAGTCAACTCCTAAGGAAAGACTAGCTTTAGAGGGATCCAAACCAACCAGCAAATTCCAATCATCAATCAACAAAGGAGTTTGATAACTCAAGTGTCTCCAATTACTCAACCAAAACCAAAAGGGAAAAAATCTAAATTAAAGTGAAAGCATTAATAACATAAATAGAAGAAAGCAATCATAAACCTGAAATACCTCAAATTGCATTAAATAAAGAAAATCAATTCTAACATGGAGTTCATAAACCAAATTGTCAACATAAAGTAATCAACAAGGAAATAAGTAAACTAGAAAGCTAGAACAAATAAAAGTAGAAGAGAAATTAAATTAAAGGAACATTGAACCTGGAATTGAGAAGAAATATATCTAAAACTAAGAGAAATCCTAAATCCTAAAACCTAGAGAAAGGAGAGAGCCTCTCTCTCTAGAAACTACGTCTAAAACCTAAAATTGTGAATACTGGAATTAATGAACATGATTCCCCCATTCTGTAGCCTCTATTCTGTCTTCTCGGGCTTGGAATTGGGTCCAAACTCGGCCCAAAATCGCCTCCAGCGTTTTCTGTGATTTCTGCAGATCACACATGTCACGCGTACGCGTCAGGCACGCGCACGCGTCGTCTTTGCATAACTCCATTCCACGCGTACACGTCACGTACGCGCACGCGTTGCTGTGAAAATCTCCAGATCACACGCACGCGTGAGCCATGCGTGCGCGTCGATGCTCGCTGGTTATCTCCTTTTTTTCTTGTGCTCCTTCCATTTTTGCATGTTTCCTTTTTGTCCTCTAAGCCATTCCTGCCCTATAAAGCCTGAAAATACTTAACACACAGATCACGGCATCGAATGGTATAAAGAAGAATTAAAATACACAAATTAAAGGCTTAGGAAGCAAGTTTTCAACCATAGAACAAAACTAGAAAGGAATTGTAAAACCATGCAATTTGTATGAATAAGTGTGCAAAGACTTGATAACAACCTTTCAATTGAGCACAAGATAAACCATAAAATAGTGGTTTATCAACCTTCCCACACTTAAACATTAGCATGTCCTCATGCTAAATTCAAGAGAAACTGAAAAAGAGTGAAGGCAGAATGGTGGAATCTATGCAATGCAATCTATCTAAATGCAAGCTATCTAAATGAATCATGCAGTTGTAATTACTATCCACCTATATATATATAGGGCTTACATGTGGTTAAATTGAGTCAAATTTTTCAAGGAATCATATATGCACAACCAAGGGTTAAATCATATTAAAACATATTCACAATTGAGTTGGGTTAATCAAAAGAGTTCACAAACTTGCAAGACAAACAGTGATCAAACATGGACATATGGAGATGAGCTATTGAACCCTCACTGGGTTTGTATATGCACTCTGATCACTCTGTGTTTGGGGTTAATCACTCTACTCTTCTCTAGTCATTCTTTCTAAGACTTTGTTCTTCATCTAACTAATCAACAAATATTCAATGTACAAATACAAACATCATGAGGTCTTTTCAAAGTTGTAATGGGGTCAAGGCAAGGGTGATGGTATATGTACGGCCAAGTGAGCTTTAAATTGAATCCTTGATTAGTCTAAGTTCTCACCTAACATATACATACTCTATACAACTCTAAAATTATGCCTAGCTACCCAAATTTCCCATTTTTGTATCACATACTCATGCATCAACTTTTCTTTTAATTTGTATCACATATGCATTGATCTTTTACTAAACTTAATATTGGGGTAATTTTGTCCCCTTATTTATTTATTTAATTATAGAATTTTTTTTTGGAAAATAAACACAGCACATCAATGCACGTGGTATTTTAATTATTTTGGTCTCACATGAGCATGCACCCAAATTTTAAATATTTTGTCAATTTAACACTTTCCTATCAACCCAAGTTCCCACGGTTCCTCACACTTAATTGACACACAATCTCTATCTTAAGCTAACCAAAGATTCAATTTTGGGGTAATTAAATTATTTTTCTTCTTAAGACTAGTGATGTGGTAAAATACAAAATAAATGGGGATTAAAAGGCTCAAGGTGACTAACAAAGGTGATTAAAAGGGTAGGCTATTTAGGATAAGTGAGCATAAATCAAATAATGGCCTCAATAATATATAAGCATATAAATACACTGAATAGTGGACATATAGAATGGAACAAAGTAAAGTCTGCAATCATAGTGAAGAAAACACATAAGAATAAAATATTATGGTTAAATAATGTAACCATGCAATTAAGCTCGAAAACTCACGAGTTGCGTGTTCTTTGGCTCAAAAACCATATATCAGTCATGTATATCATACAAGTAAGAATAAAGAGTTTCAACTCAAATCAATGTGAATCTTTAAATGGCTTTTATAAAAATAAATATATTCCTTGAAAATGTCGTCAATTGACCAACATTTATTACTATATATATATGCTAAGTGGATTGTTGTGATTATGAAAAACTTAAAATTTCTAGTTTACTCTCTATTTTCAATTAAACCAAATTCTCATATGCTAAAAGGGTAAACTAAACTTAATAATCCATATTTTTCTATATCACAACTAATAAACTAAGAGTGCGATTCAAGCTAAATATCTAAGATATATACAGCCCAAAGTGCAAAATGTAACAGAGTAAAAATAAATAAAAGTACAATAAAAGAAAAAGTGCAAGTACTGAAAGGGAAATAAGATAGAATAAAATAAGATAAAGCAAAAATACAAAAGAAAGCAGAAATAGAATAAAAGGTCTAAATAGTTCACCAAAAATTCGTCAGAGATGGCGACCTCCCTACACTTATATCATAGCATCGTCCTCGATGCTCAGTCAAGCCGAGTGTAAGGGATCATCGCCACCTGAGGGGTGTGCAGCTGCTGGCTTTGTGGGCTCTGGCAGTGTAGGAGCCTGTGGCTCTGCCTGTATAGGGGCCTGCGGCTCTACCTGTATAGGGGTGTGGGGCTCTGCCTGCTGTGTCTGATACCGTGTCTCCTCTGCTAGTGCATCCTCCTCCTGCTCATCCGCCTCCTCCTCAGAGGGCTCCGATGCTGTGTCAGGTTCGGAGGAGATGTCAGTATGTCAGGCGGGAGTGGCGAAAGGGTGAGGGGACAGTGAAGAGGGGGAAGGAAGAGAGGGGGAAGGGAGGGGCTGTCGGCGGTGGACAGTGTCGCCGGTGGTGGTATGGTGCGGTGGTGATGGTCGGGGCGGGGTTGAGAAGGGAGAGAAGGAGAATCGTTGAGAGAGGAGAGGGGAAAGAACTCGCGAGGGGGGCTAAGGTTCTCGCGTCAGGGGGTTATCAAAGTTTAAATCCACGCGAACGCGTGGATCACGCGTGAGCGTGGTTGAGGCAAAACTCCATCGACGCGTGCACGTCATGGACGGAACGCGTGAGACGGGATAAGTGGAGATGATGCATGCGTGTGAGGCACGCGTATGCGTCGACCAGAATAGTGCTAAACGCACGAGTCCAGCGTTGTTTTGGCGCAACTCTCTGTTCTATTTGAGGGGGCAAAAATTTGCATGCGACCCGTGCGCGTCGCACACGCCCACGCGTGATATGCTAGAATGGAATTGACTCGAACGTGTCATGGACGCGTACGCATGAGCCAATTTGTGCCTATAGCACACCAGCCGCATGATCCCAGCCAAACTTTCTGGTCGTTGGATGGAGACGTCGATCTGGGATGGACGCCCACGCGTGGCCTACACGCACGCGTGGTGTGCTCCCTTTTTTTAATGCAATATGCAGAATGCAAAAATGCAGATGATGATGCAAACATTATGAATGAACACTAAGGAAAACAGAATAAAATAAAATTGAGAATAACACAAAACGAAATAAAACTACGACTGAAAAAGAACGATCATACCATGGTGGGTTGTCTCCCACCTAGCACTTTTAGTTAAAGTCCTTAAGTTGGACATTGGGTGAGTTCCTTGTCAGGGCGGCTTATGCTTGAACTCTTCTAAGAATCCCCACCAACGTTTGCAATTCCAATAACCTCCGAGGTCCCAAACTAGGCACATAAAACCTTCGAGCAAGTTAAAGCAAGTGACAAGGCTCCATGAGTGTTGATTGTCAGAATGAATTCCAGGATCCCAAACTTTGCTTTTGCACCCGTCTTCGCTTTGATCTCTATTGTTTTGACCGGGTGGTGTGCAATCTGAATCCTCACTGAGGTACCCAAATAGATACCCATTCAATCGAGCCCTATACCAATCCTTGTACTTCAATTTAGAGCGTGGAACCATATGGAACCTTGCAGGACAACTCCTATCACTAACCATCTCTCGCTTACTCTTAAAGCCACAAAGATCTCTAAGCTGACCATCTGTTTCGAGCAAACCATATTCAAGTGGAAAAGTAAAGATAAAGGCTAAGGATTTTACCCACTTGAAGTTTGTATTGGGTGGTAATGGCCTTGAGAGAGGTGTTTCTAGTGGTCTTTCAAGCTCCACTCCCTTGTACTCGTCTGTGAATTCTTCTACCTCCTTGCAAACCTCTGCATCTGCAACCGCGTCTTGATCAAAGTCGTCTACTTCTTCCTCATCACTCAAGTCATAAGTTGGAGGTTGAGAAAAGTCTACCTCCATATCATCTTCATATTCACTTGGGAAAGGTTCTTCAAGTTCAAGAAATTCAATTGCGGATGCAAGTTCATCACTAGGAGAACTTGATTCATGATCATCATTGCCAAGGGAATTTGCTTCTTGATCTGTTCCGTCCAATTCTTCATAAGGTATATGCTTTGGAGGTTGTACACCATCCTTCTCAACATCAATTCCGATCTTATTGGAGGAATACTCTACAGCTCTAGATTCCCATGGAGGTTCAGCATCTCCTAAGTCTTCAACCACTTCTTCCTCTTCAACTATTACGGCTTCCTTCACTTGCTTCAATACAAAGTCACGTTTCTCATGTTTCACCGGAGTTTTTGACCTCTCCTTCATGCTATGCTCTTCATTTGATTCCCTACATGTAGCCATGGGGGCGCTTTGAGTGCTCAAGCATTGGGAGGTTAATTGATTTATTAAGTCGCCTAAGGCGGCCGCGAAATTTAGCACGTTCTATTTCATCTCTTCTTGCCCTTGAAGAAGTACGCCAAGGGTTTCATTCGATGGAGATTGGGGTGGATACGAGGGTTCATTACTTGGGAGAAAGGGTTCATGATAAGAAGGTGGTTCATTTTGGTAAGGATATGGAGATGGTCCATTTTGATAGGGATATCGAAGTGGTGGTTCTTGGGAGTAATTAGGTTGGAGTTATGGTGATTCTATGTATGGTTCATTTGGTTCATAAGGTGGTGGCCATGGTGGATAAGGGTCAGGATCATATGAGGGTGTTTGGTAGTAGGGGGCTTGTGAGTTTGGTGGTTCAATCCTATGTTGAGGAGAGAGGTCATAGGCATATGGTGGGGCTTGTTGGTAACTACAGGGGGGTCCACCATAGCTATTATCCTGGTATGCATCATAGAATGGTTGTTGGTTATAGCACATTGGATGGGGTTGTTGCCAAGAGGGTTGATCAAATTCTTGTGGCTCCTCCCATCTTTGATTCTTTCAACCTTGATGCCTGTTCTCATTATAGCTTCCATTCCTTACAACAACATTGGAACTAAACTTAAAGCTACAGGGGTGAGAATTCATAGTAGCTAATAAAAATTAATAACAAAAACAAAAACAAATAAACAAGAAAAAGCAAATATTTACAATAACCAATAATAAGGCACACATTTGCAAATCCCGGGCAATGGCGCCATTTTGACGAATGAATTTCTGCTAGTAAAGAATTCACAAATAAGTTCTCGTTGCTAGTATAGTTTCTAAACCTACAGAGAATCCTTTTGTACAAAAAACTTTGGTTGTCACTTAAGCAAACCCAATAAAATTAATAACCGAAGTATTTAAACCTCGGGTCGTCTCTCAAGAAATTGCAGGGAGGTGTAGTTATTGTTGGTTATGAGATTGTATCTTTTTGGGTTTTTGTAAAGGTTGAACAAGGTATGTAAATGACAAGAAAATAAACTAATGATTAAGAAAACTCTTGGCAAGGTATAAAAACTGGACGTCCTATCCTAGTTATCCTTATCGATTGTGATGAGAATTATCTATTGCTCCCACTTTGTTAACCCTTACTAAATAAAGGAAAGTCAAGTGGACTAATTAATTTGATTCCTCAAGTCCTAGTCAACTCCTAAGGAAAGACTAGCTTTAGAGGGATCCAAACCAATCAGCAAATTCCAATCATCAATCAACAAAGGAGTTTGATAACTCAAGTGTCTCCAATTACTCAACCAAAACCAAAAGGGAAAAAATCTAAATTAAAGTGAAAGCATTAATAACATAAATAGAAGAAAGCAATCATAAACCTGAAATACCTCAAATTGCATTAAATAAAGAAAATCAATTCTAACATGGAGTTCATAAACCAAATTGTCAACATAAAGTAATCAACAAGGAAATAAGTAAACTAGAAAGCTAGAACAAATAAAAGTAGAAGAGAAATTAAATTAAAGGAACATTGAACCTGGAATTGAGAAGAAATAAATCTAAAACTAAGAGAAATCCTAAATCCTAAAACCTAGAGAAAGGAGAGAGCCTCTGTCTCTAGAAACTACGTCTAAAACCTAAAATTGTGAATACTGGAATTAATGAATATGATTCCCCCATTCTGTAGCCTCTATTTTGTGTTCCCGGGCTTGGAATTGGGTCCAAACTCGGCCCAAAATTGCCCCCAGCATTTTCTGTGATTTCTGCAGATCACGCATGTCACGCGTACGCGTCAGTCACGCGTACGCGTTGCTGGTCATCTTCGCGTGTCACGCGTACGCGTTAGGAACGCGCACGCGTCGTCTTTGCAGAACTCCATTCCACGCGTATGCGTCACATACGCGCACGCGTCGCTGTGAAAATCTCCAGATCACGCGAACGCGTGAGCCATGCGTGCGCGTCGATGCTCGCTGGTTGTCTCCTTTATTTCTTGTGCTCCTTCCATTTTTGCATGTTTCCTTTTTGTCCTCTAAGCCATTCCTACCCTATAAAGCCTGAAAATACTTAACACACAGATCACGGCATCGAATGGTATAAAGGGGAATTAAAATACACAAATTAAAGGCTTAGGAAGCAAGTTTTCAACCATAGAACAAAACTAGGAAGGCATTGTAAAACCATGCAATTTGTATGAATACGTGTGCAAAGACTTGATAAAAACCTTTCAATTGAGCACAAGATAAACCATAAAATAGTGGTTTATCATATATCTTCATCACTAACATTTTAAGAATAATCAAACTTTTCTAAAATAATATAAAACAGAAACTACAAGTATTTTATTATTTTTACTCTATCATAAATATTTTATTTTGTTTTTATATTAAAATAACTATTATTTTTAAATTTTAATAATTTATTAATTAGTTTATATCTATTATATACTATAAATATTTATTGAAAAAATAATGTTAATAGATATTATATAATTATAAAAAAATAAGTAAATTTATAACTAAAATTAAAATAAATTAAATAGAAGTAAACTATTTGATAAAAAATATTTATATGTATTATAATTTGTATATATATTATCAAAAAGCATGGTAGCATAGCGATTGTAGATGGTGCTTCTTTCTTTGAGAGGAGGGGTGAAATTCATTACTTTGTAACAAGGGCACTCAAGTTGCAGATTTAGTGTTCTGTGTAAATACCCCGCGTAAGTAAATATTATTTGAAGATTGTTCATCCCAACTTACTAAAAAAAAAAATAAAATACATATTGCATGAACCTATTACAAAATGAGCTTTTTTTTTTTTTTTTTTTTTTTGCAAAAATTAATGACACTTCACAAGAGGAGTCGGAGAAATATGTGATTTCAGATTTACTTCAAATCCCAAGAGGTAATGACAAATTGGTTAAGTTTTGACACCTAAAAAAATTACTCATTTTGCCAAAGCCACATGAAATGTGTTTCATTTAAACACATATTCAGTTTTCAACACCCTCGTACAAAATACTCTTTAATCACAGACGCATTAATGTTGTGAAACTGTATTTGTTGTGTTTTTAAGCAACTATTTTCACTTTTGCATATGGTTGAAAATAATAATTATTTTATTTTATTTAGAAAAAAATACTATAAATTTATATACCTAAATATAACGGTTAACGGTTAGGTGCCTTCAAGATTCAATTAATCTTTCATTTCGGGAGTCTTTTGGTTATCCAAAAATGTTGCAGCGGATTGAAAAGTTGGAATCTCCATCATAAGTTTAGAGAAGCAAAAAATATTCACACGCGTGAAACGATCAAAAAACACAAAAAAATCATATACCCTCGTGCGAAACGAACGTAAAATACAAAAATGAAAAAACACAGCCACACGTGTGCGAAACGAGGGAAAAATATACACGTGCGAAACGAACAAAAAACACGCACATGTGCGAAACCAACGATAAACAAAAAAAATAAAAAAAGCACACACATGCGAAACAATAAAAAACATACACATGTGCGAAACGAGCGAAAAATACAAAAAAAAATAAAAAAGACACACATACACACACTTGCGAAACGAGCGAAAAACACACGCGCGAAACGAGCTAAAAATGCAAAAAAAAAAAACACACACACACGTGTGAAACGAGCGAAAAACACAAAAAAATAAATAAAAAACAAACACACAAGTGTGAAACGAGTGAAAAACACGCACATGACGAAATGAGTGAAAAACACACACATGCGAAACAAGCGAAAAACACACACATGCGAAACGAGCGAAAAACACACACACGTGCAAAAGAAACGAAAAACACAAAAATGAAAAACACAGACACACGCGCGTGCAAAACGAGTGAAAAACACACACGTGGGAAACGAGCGAAAAACAAGCACAGGTGCGAAAACAGCAAAAAACACAATAAAACACACAAGTGCAAACGATAAAAAAAACACACATGTGCGAAACGAGCGAAAAACACACACAGACGTGCGAAATGAGCGAAAAACATGCATACGTGCAAAACTAGCGAAAACACAAAAAAGTTTAAAAAAATAAAAAAAACACACACGTGAGAAACGAGCGAAAAACATGCACATGTGCAAAAAGAGCGAAAAACACAAAAAAAAAATACACACACACACACGGGCGAAACGACCGAAAAACAAAACACACGTGTGAAACGAGCGAAAAACAAAAAAAAATTACATACACACGTGCGAAACAAACGACAAACACACATAAGTGCAAAACGAGCGAAAAACATGCACACGTGCGAAACGAGCGAAAAACACAAAAAAAAAACACCCACACACACACATATGCAAAATGAGCGAAAAACACACACGTGTGAAACTAGTGAAAAAACACACAAAAAAAACCACAAACACACACACATACACATGAGAAACAAGCGAAAAACACAAAAAGAACTACACACACTTGCAAAACGAGCGAAAAACTCACATACATGCGAAACAAGCGAAAAACACGCACATGTGCGAAAAACACAAAAAAATACACACACGTGCGAAATGAGCGAAAAACACTCACACGTGCTAAATGAGCGAAAAACACGCATACGTGCAAAACGAGCGAAAAACAAAAAATTAAAAGCTCACACACACACGTGCGAAGCGAGCGAAAAACACGCACAAGCGAAACGAGCGAAAAACACACGCTGTGAAACTCGCGAAAAACACAAAAAAAAACATACAGATACACGTGAGAAACGAGCTAAAAACACAAAAAAACCACACATACATGCAAAACAAGCGAAAAACACCAAAAACAACACACACACACACACACACACACATATACGTGCGAAACGAGTGAAAAACACAAAAAAAAAAACCACAGACACGTGCAAAACGAGCGAAAAATACACATACGTGCGAAACCAGTGAAAAACACGCACACGTGCAAAATGAGCAAAAAACACACGTGCGAAACAAGCGAAAAACACACACGTGCGAAACGAGCGAAAAACAAACGCACGCGCGAAATTGTAACACCCTACTACACAGAGTTTCACGCTTAAGTCGTAGAACAGAGGTAGTGTGGTGTTACGGACCTCTAAATAGCAAAATAAATACATAATAGAGAAGAAGATAATATACTAGGAGCCTTGAAACAAAGCGGGTAAGCAAAAATCGCAAAATGAAAAGCGCAACGCTCAAAAGAAAGGATTACTTGCGTACTAAAAAACCTAATAGGAACATGATAAAAATAAGCAAAAGGATAAAAGAAAGCTAAGGAAACAGCATAACTAGCCCCTGACTCAGCCTGCGAAGCTAAGGTTGGTTGGAGGATACATATATACATATAAACATATATAAGTGTCCCCAAAATACACCAAAATACCAAAGTAACCCCTATCTCTCCCTCAACCTCTAAGAGGAGCAGCGTACATAAGTTACTTGGAGAGTAAGCTAAACATATATATATATATATATATATATATATATATATATATATATATATATATATATATATACAAATGAAAACCAAAATACACCCAAAGACTACTTCGCTTCCCAGGATCCAGACGCCTAGCGAAGAGTCTCTCGACCTGCATCTGAAAAAATAACAATACAATATGGAATGAGAACCGGAGGTTCTCAGCATGGTAAAAGTGCCACGCATATAATAAATAAGGTCCTGAGAATGCCATTGGCAATCCTAGAACTCCGTTATTCAGTTATCCAACTTAAGTACTAAACAGAAGCCGTAAACAGGGGTAGGTACTCTAAATCTACCTAACTTACTCAAGTCCAATCCTAACCTATTACCAAACCATTTCTCCATTTCCTCCATTCCTCCATCATTCATAATGCAACAGAAACAAACAACCAAACAAGTTCACGCACAAGTAACGAGCAGATAGTACAAATAGCAAGTATAACAGATAGCAGGTGATGTATATCAATTAGGCAAACCTGGAAAATGCATAGCAATCAATACAAACAAATGCATAGGATGCATGCCTGTCCTATGGCTGATGGGGCCCATCTGTCGGTTATCCAGCCAACCCGACAAGTCTGAAAACCTTAGACTGTCCCCCGTCGCGCATCTCCAAGAGTCTATGCATAGAGTTCACATTCAATCATCATATAAATCACTCAATGGGGGCTATCCATACCCGGAAATTTATACGTGCCCGGTCACCCTTACGACGTAGGGTCAACAGAGTATCGAGATTCAACCTGGAACATGTGGTGGTGAGCCATGGTTTTTACCCAGGGAAACTCGTATCTCAGATATCATTATTCATAAGCCATGGCAATTATCATCAATACATCATCAAATGACAAGCCTTAACTTTAAACTTCATTACCATTCTTATTTTTTTCATAAAAGCCACCATTTACAACTTTCTTTACCCTCAAGTTATCTTGTTTTCCTAGCTTCTTTTATCTACTGGACCTAGAACCATACTTAAAGCCTTAAAGGAAAGAAAATGGAGGTTTAGAAGTGGTAAATTGGTTTAAAAATAGTCAAAACCAGTTTTTGCAGCAGGCAGCATCCACGCGTATGCGCACGCGTAGAGCGTACATCAAGTCACGCTACGCGTGAGTCATGCGTACGCGTGAATATGCACATACACGTACGAATGCCTCTCACACATGCGTCACCAAGATTCCTTGCCACGCGTATGCGTGGGTGAGCGTTTCTTTAAAAATGGGCAGAATGCCCAGAAAGCTTGCAGCAAACCTGTTTTGGCCATCTCAAACACAGATTTAAACACTCAACTTGCAATATCCATAACTTTCTCCACAAAATTCCGTTTTTCACAAAGTTGATATCAATCAAAAGCTCTTAAAACCATCTTTTACTTACAACAAACCACAATTCAATCCAAAATTTGAGGAGAATATTATGGACGTCCAAAGTTCATCAAAATTTGGTTTTAACCACTTTCAACAAACCTCATTTTCACCAACTTAAGTTTCTTACCATTTAAACTTGCATTGTAATGCCATATCAACTCAATTCATCAACAACCATTGCCAATATAAGCTTTCATCAACTCATCAACCTTGATCACCAATAATTATCCACTCTTACCTCATACATTAATAACTCTTCATTTATTCATATCAATTCTTCACCTATACCAACTTTCATCATATATTTACCAACCTTCCATCAACATATACCAATTACATGCCACTAACATAAATCAACCCTTCATACACATTAATCCATCAACTTGACATAACAACTATTTATTAACAATCACCAACCGTAATCCATCAATATCAACATCACAATAACCCATTATAAGCAAGTCCAAAAGCATGAAATTAATAACCTCAATACCTCATAATTCTAATTTATGTTCATCAACAATTTATTCCAACAATCATTACAAACTACTCATTAAATGCAATTAACAATTCAACTTATCCTATGGTTCCTCTAACCTAAGTTTTCACAACACCGTAAAATATTAAATGTGCGAAACTTAAACCATATCTTGACCGATCACTTAGTTTCACCCAAGGCAGCCTCACAACACAAATCACAGCCCCTCCAAGCTTAATTAAAACAGCCCCAAAACAAGCCTTGATCACCAATAAGCCTCCAAGTACTCCCAACTCAATTCCAATGCATATATATATGACTCAATTCACCACTAATCCACATATATATCCAAGTTCAGGTATTTCATCAATAAATCAAAAATTGGCTAGGGTTTAGGTTATTCTTACCGTACCCATTGATAATTGGAGTGCAACCCAAAAATTATCCAATTTTAGTTTGCACCTAAATCACCAAAATTATCAAAATCACTCAAAACCTCAACAATTTTCGTGTAGAAAAGGGGCATAGATAACTGGGAATAAATTGGTGAGAAACTTACCACTTTGTTCGGATAGAATTGAAGAGGACTCCGAGACGAAAGCGTGGCCACAAACGGCTCGTCAATCAGAGCTCCGAATCGAAAGTTATGATGAATTGAAAATTGATAAGGGTTTAGGTTTTGGTGGCTTTGCTTTTCTTCAATCTCTCTTCTCGGCGCTGGAAGGGAAACAAATAATGGGAAGTGGCTGAAATGATGATTATATATATTGGGCCCACGGGCCCGGTTCAGGGCCGATTTGACCGGTTCGGCCCGTTCGGCCCAATCTTGGGCCGAATTTTTTTGAAATTAGTGTCGAAATTCTCGTTTTGAAGAGCTCTATCCTATTTTGGTATTAGTTTTATATTATTAATCTTCCTAATTAAAATTCAATTTATTGACTAATTATTTACCGATTTTAGCGGGGTTTACATCCTACCCACCTAATTAGGAATTTTGCCCTCAAAATTCAAACTCAGCTATCTGAGAAGAAGTGTGGGTAGTCCTTCCACCTGTCCGATTCGAGTTCTTAAGTACGTTTTCCACTTCCAGTTTCACTTTTTACATCCTCTAGTACGTAACTTCTACTCTGCCTAACTATTTGGCCATGGTATCTTATTATATATCCTAACCGAGGTTACTCGAAGCGTGAGATCCTTCCTTAGTTACACTGGTTCAAGTTCTAATATGTGATTGACATTAGAAGTGTACTGCTGAAGTTGAGATGTAAGTTGAGATGTGTTACATGGTACCAGTTTGGAAGATATAGGGTAGAGTTACCTGATATGCCATTGGCCTAATTCTCTTCAGAATCCGACAAGTCCGCCCTTGCCATTATCCTAGGTCCCAAAACACTTTGGTTTCAATACCTTCATCTTGACTCACTCATTGATTCCAGCTTGTTAAAGTAACCTTCTCAAGTTCAGGACTTCCTTGGTTCATGTAATTCTTTTGTCGGTTTTTCATAGTAAGATTGTTAACTCGAATTTGCGTAGCTCTTCTCCGCTGTCTCGGCTATTAAATTCAGGAACTAAGTTATTCGATGCTTTAGTTTTTATCAATACAGCAGTATTTAGTGCTCTGTGAAGCTCCATCTTCTCCTCTAGTCCTCGACAATCTAATACGAAACCGATAATTACTCTTCCTTACTTCGATGTAGAATCTTCAATGGTTGCAGCATTCCGAATAGTTTCTGGTGGTCCTCTTTTACTTTCTCATGCTTTAACATGCCATTACATGCATTGCCACTTTATTCTTTATTTTTGATATCCCAAAAACATCCTCTTTGCGAAAATCCTTTCTCGTAAGTTTTGGACAATAATTTCTCGTCTCAACTTCCGATTTAGACACGTAACTCCTTCTCGGTATCTTCTTGATTCAACAGGTTTCAATACTTTTAGTAGCTCCTTATCACTATTATTGCGCTCCCTAAGCCCTTGACCCTACGATCTCTATTTCGGCATTTGCATTAGGCATATAAATCTCTTTTTAATTCTCGTTTGTTTACTGAACTTCGATATCTTTAGCGGCTCCTTATTGTCTCGCTATGCGTCCCACATCTCGTCGATACCATGTTGTAAACTGGTAATGGACTTAGTCTGACATTTTTACTCTACACTCTCATTTTCCAACTTAGAACTTCAACTCATCTAACATTTCCTCCTTTGAAATTAATGTCCAATAATTCCTTATAAACTTCTTGCTTAGGGCGTCTATTACAACCTCATGATGTCGCATCAGCACGCTTCTTAAGTCCTACAATAATGCATCGTAGTAATTTCTTATATGGTCCAGTAGGCTTAAGTGATACAAGCGTTGGCATAAAGATCAATCTTCTTTCCATGGCTCGAAGGCTTCCAGCGTATCCTGGTATTTCATTCACATGGTGCACCTTATTGCATCTATTTAGTCACGAGCGATACGATCGGTGAAGATTAAGGTTTTGAATACCCTCATAACGTCGCTGGTTTACTTTCATGTTCCAAAGTCTTGCTTTAAAGGATTAACACTCTAATAATTGCATCTAAGACTAATGCATGACGTAAAATCCAAGACGAGTTTATTTTTCAAAGGAAAGTTATGTTTAAAAGAATGAACGAATAGCACGAACGGTGTTCACAAGAATTCAAAAGAAAGTTTTACATACAGTTAACCGGAGTTGTGCAGAACTAATGGAATGTGATGTGTGGAAAACGATCCAACACAAAACTCACCGGCAAGTGTACCGGGTCGCATCAAGTAATAATAACTCACATGTGTGAGGTCGATCCCACAGGGATTGAAGGATTGAGCAATTTTAGTTTAGTGGTTGGTTTAGTCAAGCGAATCAAGTGTTGGTTGAGTGATTTGTGTTTAACAGGAAGTAAATGACAGTAAATGTAAAGGGGGAAGGGAGAGGTGCAGTAAATTAGAGAACAGAAAAGTAAATTTGCAGAAACTTAAAGAGCAAGAAAGTAAATGACTGAAACTTAAAGTGCAAGAAACATAAACTGCAGTAACTTAAATGGCAAGAAAGATAAATGACTTGAAAATAAAAGGGGTTTGAGGACTGGGATTGCAGAATCTAAACCAAGAGATAGTAAATTGCAACAATTAAGAGAACAAGATTTGAATCAGAAGCAATAAACATTCAAACAGAAAGAAAATAAAATGCAGCAAAGGTTCACAGAAGAACCAAAAGTGAATTGTGATCTCAGGACCCAAGGGCTTAGGTAGCAGAGCCTAAAACCCAATTTCCTTCCCAGATCTGAATTATCTAAGCAATTGTCAGAAAATTAAAGAAGAAGCAATAGAAGAACAGAATTAAAATTGAATTATGCAGAAAACAAATTGAAAAGAGTTTGAATGGGAATTGAGACAGAATTTCCTCAATTTCACACCCAAAACTCAGAAAAAGAAGAGTAGAATTGCCCAAGTAAGAATGAGGAAGGAGATCATTCAATTCTCCCTTGATCCTCTTAGTGCTCGGTCAATTCTCTCAAGAAAGCTTCAAGAAAGTGCCAAGGTAAAAGTAAAATTCAAAAGCCAAGGTAAAAGTCTAAGTGCTCAAAAAGATTCGGTCCCTAATTACATCAAACTAACTTCTATTTATACACTTTCTATTCTTGGATTTTGGGATTTGGATGGGCTTTTGATTTGGTGAAGAAATGAATTCAAATGGATTTTTAATTTGAATTTTTGGCCCATTAAAAGTCACTCCCAGGAGGCTGCCCTGCCCTTGTGGAGGGCAGGGCAGAAAATTTGTGCTTGGTGCATGAGATTGGTGCGGCCTTGGTACGACTGGTGCGCCCTGATGCGTGAGACGCTGCCCTGCCCGCGCCAAGGGCAGGGCAGGAAAAGTTGGTGCGCGCTGGATGGTGCGGCGTGGTGCCATGGTGCTGCCAGAATCCAAAGTTGGTGCGCCAGACTCAGAAATTGGTGCGCCAGGAATTTTCCTTAGTGCATGGGATGCTGCCCTGCCCGCGCCAAGGGCAGGGCAGGAAAAGTTGGTGCTGCCAGGGACGAGTGTTGCGCGCGCCAGATGCTGCCAGGGAAGGATTTGGTGCGCCAGATTTGTGTGTGGTGCGCCAGGATCGTGCGCCAATCCAAATGCTGCCCTGCCCGCGCCAAGGGCAGGGCAGAGTTCCCTCTTCCACGTCCCGTGTTCGAAACACGGCTGAGGCACAAATTCAATTAATTTCCTTGGCTTCTTGGCACGGCACTCATCCTTAAGTCCTAGCTTCCTCATGGTTCCTTGTTCGAACCTTGTAGCATGCATGGGTGACAATTTTCCTTTGAATTTCTTCCTTGGAGAGCCCGATTCTGCCCTCCACAAGGGCAGGGCAAGGTTCTCTTCCTCTTGGTCTCAAGGCACATTTTGTGCTCTGCCCTTGGAGTGGGCAGGGCAGAGTTGCCTTCTCTTGCTTGGTCACCTTATGTTGCCCTCCTAGAGGGCAGTGTGCCCTTGTGGAGGGCAATGTTGCCTCCCCCTTGCAATGCGGCACACTTTCTTGGGCTTTGACCACGCTTTCCTTTCCTTAGGCTACACTTCTTAGGCCACGCTTTTCCTTTTCTTTTCTTTTCTTCACCTACAAATAACCAAAACAACCACTCCAAGTATCACTAAATTCAAGAGGCTTATAAATCAATTAAAATTCCATTAAAATTAGCTCAAACCTCATGGATTAACATTAATTTCATGGTGGTTGCTTGATTTAAGGAAGTTATGCATTTTTACTCCAAATCACTTACTTAGGATACAAGAAAGTGCATAAATGCTAACAAAACAAGTAAAATTAGCTTGAAAAATGGGTATATGATGACTTGTCATCACAACACCAAACTTAAACCTTGCTTGTCCCCAAGCAAGCATCAAAACCAAGAGTAAATGGAATGAATAAGAAAAGGATACTTATCCTTATTATGCAGATAGCAGAACTTGATCTATGGGGCATTTATGCAGACAATGACAACTCAAGTTATTGTTCTTGTTACATAATATACATTTTGCATCAAAGGTTTGCTAAACTTGCTGTTATAAGACTCACTTGTTACTCACTCCCTTGCTAACTTTTCTTGGCTTACAATGCTTAACCAGCTTATTATTCTTTTAGAGGTTGGGTGTCAAATGCTGCAGCATAGCCTTTGGCTTTATTTTCTTTTCTTTTTGCTCAACATCTCTCCACCACAGACACTTGGCTCATTAATTCTTCCCAGGATCATTGATGCCCAGCATCTCTTTGGATAACTAAATGCTTTGTATCTAAGTTGCTCTTTATTGTGGATTTTCAATTGGTCATCCCAAATCAGTTGATCTAAGTGACCGGGTTTCAAAATACCCCTTAGAATTTACTCATCCAAGCAGATCTTAGTACAAAAACACCACAGGCATATGTCCTAAGGTTCAAGCTATTGGTGTCCAACCTTTATTCTTTGTTTTTCTTGCCATTTTGGCTTTTTCTTTCCCTTTTCTTTCTGTTTTTGTTACCAAGGGATTTCTCATTATTAATAGGAGTTTTTATAACAGCAAGCTAACTCACAATTGAATGAGAATGATATTATGCAACAATTATTTCATGAGTCATGCATTTAATCAAACACATATACCACCACCAACTTCCATTCATACTTATGCAACATTGGATATTTTACTTTTCAATTCAAACCAAACTCTTTTATTCAAGCATATGGGAAACAAAACAAAATTTAAAGCCAAGTGGTGGATACAAGCATTATGCAGACTTAGCATTTTTAACAAACAATTTCACTTGGAGCTAGATGAACACTTTAGCAAGAAATACAATGGCTTCCTGATTCGAAACAATACACAACAGCAAGGATTAAGTTCAAATACAACCTTTGAAGTTGCAGCCCTTTGATTCTTCCTTCTGTTGTGTCCTCTTTGAGTTAAGATGCATAATGTCTTCAATTATTGACTCTTGTCCTGCATAATCCTCAAAGTTGCTTGCTTCTCAAGCCCTTAATTATATGGTTAGTGTGTATAATACTGAGTGTGGCTCTAGGATTGATTTTTGGTGTAGGGACACCAAACTTAATTGTTTGCCACTACCTCAGATGTAACAAGTTAACCATAATTGAAACCATGTATCTTTGCTAAAGGTGAATGAAATTAAAGCTGGAAAACAATTCAACAGTTGAATAATGTGTTTGATTGCTTGGAGCTAGAATCATGCAAGAGGTGAGAATGTGTTTTTAAATGATATTTTTGGTGGAACACCAAACTTAGAAGTTTTCATTCTCCCTCAAATTGTTTTGGTGTGCAACACCAAACTTAGCTCCTTGCAATACATACCACTTGTTCAACATTTTTATTGAAAAGCTATGAAAAGAAAACTACCTTAGGTTGGGTTGCCTCCCAACAAGCGCTCTTTTATTGTCACTAGCTTGACATTGACCTCCCTTTAGGGTGGTTGATGTTGGTGATGTCTCAACTTGTCACCTCTCACTGTCAGCTTTCTCTGTGTGCCTTGATGTTCAATTTCCATATGTTCAAGAGAAAGTATTTGGTTGACAGTGTAATAATCTTCTGCTCCCTGCTGTTGGTATACTAGTTGCACCTTATCACCTTTAGAAAATCCTTCAGTTGGGATGTTCTTGTTCTTCCACCCTTTGTGAGCCTTTTTCTTGCTCTTCATCTTTTTCTTTCTTGTTGATCTTTCTTTCTTGACAGTCATTTGAGTTGTGATACCTTCCTTCTTGCTTATCACCCCTGCTTCCTTGTGAATCCCTTTTTCTTCTTGCATCTGTTTGTTTTTCTGTTCTACTTCCGTGTCAGTTAATTGCTTTGGAAGTAGATCATCACTCATTTTGCTTGTTTCTTCATCCTTTTGTAATTCTGGGAAGACTTTCAGTATGATGCTCTCCTCATGCATCCTGAGGGTTAACTCTCCTTGCTCTATATCCACAATGGCTCTAGCAGTGGCCAGAAATGGTCGACCAAGTATTATGGAGTCACTTCCACTTTCTGAAGAATCCAGGATCACAAAGTCTGCCGGATAGATGAACTTGCCAACCTTAACTAAAATGTTCTCAATCAGCCCCTTAGGATATACTACTGATTGGTCCACCAATTCCAAGGACATCTGTGTTGGTTTTACCTCCTCTATGCCAAGCTTTTTCACTAGAGAATATGGAATTAGATTTATGCTTGCTCCTAGATCGCACATCCCCTTGTTAATGAACAGATTTCCAATAGTGCATGGTAAGAAGAAACCTCCAGGGTCTTCAAGCTTGGGAGGGAGTCCCTTTTTAATGAGTGCACTACATTCTTCACTGAGCATTACAGTCTCCTTTTCATTCCACTGTCTCTTCTTGTTAATGAGCTCCTTTAGAAACTTGGTATACAAAGGCATTTGTTCCAATGCCTCAGCTAGAGGTATGTTGATCTCCAACTTCTTGAAAGTCTCAAGAAATTTGTGGAAATGCTGATCTTTTGTTTCCTTGTGAAATCTCTGTGGATAAGGTAGTGGTGGTGTTGGGCTTTTCTCCACTTGATGCTGTTTTGGAATTGGTTCTTCCAGGATCTTCTTTCCTTTTTTCAAATTCTGTGGTTTGTTGTCTTCCTCTGTGAGTTTTTCTGGGACATTCTTGATCATCATGTCCTTGTTGATGGCTTCATCAATCTTTGTTGGCTCAGTGTCATTATGCTTGGTTGTTGCTCCTTGGTTACCATCCACTAACATCTTTCCACTTCTTAGTTGCACTACCTTGCATTCTTCCTTTGGGTTGGGGATGGTATCACTAGGTAGTGAACTTGATGGTTTTTCAACAGAAATCTTCCTAGAGATTTGTCCAATCTGCCTCTCTAGGTTCTTCATGGAGGCTTCTTGGTTCTTTGTTGTCAATTCTTGGTTCTTCATCAGTTTCTCCATGAGCAGCTCTAGATTGGTGATTCTCTGTGAGTCTTGTGTAATTGGTTGGTTTTGGGGTGTTGATGGATGATGATAAGTGTTTTGATTAGTTGGTTGGTTATTGGGTGGGTATTGGTTAGAATTGGGGTAGTTGTTTTGTGGTTTTCTGTATGAGTTTTGGTTAGTGTTTGGCTGGGGGTTTGTGTTTTTCCAATTGTTCTGTCCTGTGTTTCTTTGCCATGGTTGTTGGTTTTGATTATGGTTGTCTCCCCATCTGAGGTTGGGATGGTTCTTCCAAGATGGATTGTAAGTATCCCCATAGACTTCATTTGCTCCAGGATTTTGGTTGTGCATGTATTGGACTTGCTCTTGCTGTTGCTCCTCTTGAGTTTCTTCACTTTGCACCCAAGTGGTTGGAGGTTGGCTTGTGGTGCTCACTGCTGCCACTTGCAAGCCATCAATCCTTTTGGCCATTTGCTCAAATTGTTGTTGAATCTGCTGCTGCATCATCTTATTCTGAGCCAGAATAGAATCAACTCCTTCCAACTCCATTACTCCTCTTCTCTGTGATGGTTGGCGTTGTCTTTGATGAGCAAAGAAATATTGGTTGTTGGCCACCATATCAATGAGGTTTCGAGCTTCCTCTGTGGTCTTCATGAGTTGTAGGGAGCCTCCAGCAGAGTGATCAAGAGCTTCTTGAGCTTTAAGAGTGACTCCTTCATAGAAGTTCTGCAACTTGTCCCATTCAGTAAACATTTCTGGGGGACATTTCCTCAGTAGAGCCTTATATCTTTCCCATGCTTCATATAAGTTCTCAGCCTCCATTTGAGTGAACGTTTGAACCTCAGTCTTCAACCTTAGGATTCTTTGAGGGGGATAGAATTTGGCAAGGAACTTGCTCACCAAGTCATCCCAATTGTTGATGCTTTCTTTTGGAAAGGTCTCTAGCCATTGAGTGGCTTTATCTCTGAGAGAGAATGGGAAGAGCAGCAACTTATAGCTATCAGGAGGTACACCATTTGTTTTCACTGTGTCACAGATTCTCAAGAAGGTAGACAAATGTTGATTTGGATCCTCCAAAGGCCCTCCTCCAAAAGAACAATTGTTTTGAACCAGAGTGATGAGTTGCGGCTTGAGTTCAAAATTGTTTGCATTGACATTGGGAGGAAGAATGCTACTCCCACAATGCCTAGCATTTGCAAATGTGTATGAAGCCAAGACTCTTCTCTGTTGTTGATTATTATTGGCTCCTCCTTCTGGTTGATTGGTATCTCCTTCCATCTCTTGGAATTCCTCCTCAGATTCTTCTTCTCCAACAATGTTCTTCCCTCTTTCAGCTCTTCTTATTCTCTGAAGAGTTCTTTGATCAATTTCAGAGAGGATAGGGGAAGATCTTTCTGTACCTGACATACAAACACACTACAATAAACACACAAACCCAGAAAGCTAATAAAACTTCAATCTATTGCTAGAATGAGGTTTTAGTTAGTTTAAGTAAAAATTCAGACAGTTAGTGTGTTAGTGAGAATTAGAATAACAGAAAAGAAAAAGTGCTTAATCTAGACCTCCACTTCACTTAATCATTGTCAATCTATTTCAATCCCCGGCAACGGCGCCAAAAACTTGATGTGTGGAAAACGATCCAACACAAAACTCACCGGCAAGTGTACCGGGTCGCATCAAGTAATAATAACTCATATGAGTGAGGTCGATCCCACAGGGATTGAAGGATTGAGCAATTTTAGTTTAGTGGTTGGTTTAGTCAAGCGAATCAAGTGTTGGTTGAGTGATTTGTGTTTAACAGGAAGTAAATGATAGTAAATGTAAAGGGGGAAGGGAGAGGTGCAGTAAATTAGAGAACAGAAAAGTAAATTTGCAGAAACTTAAAGAGCAAGAAAGTAAATGACTGAAACTTAAAGTGCAAGAAACATAAACTGTAGTAACTTAAATGGCAAGAAAGATAAATGACTTGAAAATAAAAGGGGTTTGAGGACTGGGATTGCAGAATCTAAACCAAGAGATAGTAAATTGCAACAATTAAGAGAACAAGATTTGAATCAGAAGCAATAAACATTCAAACAGAAAGAAAATAAAATGCAGCAAAGGTTCACAGAAGAACCAAAAGTGAATTGTGATCTCAGGACCCAAGGGCTTAGGTAGCAGGGCCTAAAACCCAATTTCCTTCCCAGATCTGAATTATCTAAGCAATTGTCAGAAAATTAAAGAAGAAGCAATAGAAGAACAGAATTAAAATTGAATTATGCAGAAAACAAATTGAAAAGAGTTTGAATGGGAATTGAGACAGAATTTCCTCAATTTCACACCCAAAACTCAGAAAAAGAAGAGTAGAAGTGCCCAAGTAAGAATGAGGAAGGAGATCATTCAATTCTCCCTTGATCCTCTTAGTGCTCGGTCAATTCTCTCAAGAAAGCTTCAAGAAAGTGCCAAGGTAAAAGTAAAATTCAAAAGCCAAGGTAAAAGTCTAAGTGCTCAAAAAGATTCGGTCCCTAATTACATCAAACTAACTTCTATTTATACACTTTCTATTCTTGGATTTTGGGATTTGGATGGGCTTTTGATTTGGTGAAGAAATGAATTCAAATGGATTTTTAATTTGAATTTTTGGCCCATTAAAAGTCACTCCCAGGAGGCTGCCCTGCCCTTGTGGAGGGCAGGGCAGAAAATTTGTGCTTGGTGCATGAGATTGGTGCGGCCTTGGTGCGACTGGTGCGCCCTGATGCGTGAGACGCTGCCCTGCCCGCGCCAAGGGCAGGGCAGGAAAAGTTGGTGCGCGCTGGATGGTGCGGCGTGGTGCCATGGTGCTGCCAGAATCCAAAGTTGGTGCGCCAGACTCAGAAATTGGTGCGCCAAGAATTTTCCTTAGTGCATGGGATGCTGCCCTGCCCGCGCCAAGGGCAGGGCAGGAAAAGTTGGTGCTGCCAGGGACGAGTGTTGCGCGCGCCAGATGCTGCCAGGGAAGGATTTGGTGCGCCAGATTTGTGTGTGGTGCGCCAGGATCGTGCGCCAATCCAAATGCTGCCCTGCCCGCGCCAAGGGCAGGGCAGAGTTCCCTCTTCCACGTCCCGTGTTTGAAACACGGCTGAGGCACAAATTCAATTAATTTCCTTGGCTTCTTGGCACGGCACTCATCCTTAAGTCCTAGCTTCCTCATGGTTCCTTGTTCGAACCTTGTAGCATGCATGGGTGACAATTTTCCTTTGAATTTCTTCCTTGGAGAGCCCGATTCTGCCCTCCACAAGGGCAGGGCAAGGTTCTCTTCCTCTTGGTCTCAAGGCACATTTTGTGCTCTGCCCTTGGAGTGGGCAGGGCAGAGTTGCCTTCTCTTGCTTGGTCACCTTATGTTGCCCTCCTAGAGGGCAGTGTGCCCTTGTGGAGGGCAATGTTGCCTCCCCCTTGCAATGCGGCACACTTCCTTGGGCTTTGACCACGCTTTCCTTTCCTTAGGCTACACTTCTTAGGCCACGCTTTTCCTTTTCTTTTCTTTTCTTCACCTACAAATAACCAAAACAACCACTCCAAGTATCACTAAATTCAAGAGGCTTATAAATCAATTAAAATTCCATTAAAATTAGCTCAAACCTCATGGATTAACATTAATTTCATGGTGGTTGCTTGATTTAAGAAAGTTATGCATTTTTACTCCAAATCACTTACTTAGGATACAAGAAAGTGCATAAATGCTAACAAAACAAGTAAAATTAGCTTGAAAAATGGGTATATGATGACTTGTCATCAGAATGCACAAGAAGAGAAACCTAGTTGCATTTCAGGAAAGAAGTTTGAATCAAAGCTTAAATAGAAAGAATAAGGCATGTTGGATTGTATAGGTTCTAGTTGGCTTGAAAGGAATGCGAGTTTTCACAAGGGAGCAATTTCACGCATCGCAGATCACCAAGATTCAAAAATTATCTGATTACATTAGGATGAGTTCAGGCTGAATTCAAAAGAGACAAGCTTTGTACGAGTAAGGAACAAGATCGGAAGAACAATGAGTTGGGATTTTATAAAAGAAGGTTCAAGAAAGGACTTTCAATGTAGGCTATAAGAGAAAGATTAAGTCGTGAAGATTAGTTGGCACGCTCTCGCAAAAAAAAAAAAATATAGTTGGACGATCCTTTCTTCTAGTACTCTCTTTAACTCGGTCTTGAACTCCATTTATTCTAATAATGTCTTCAGTTGTGGTGCAATCAACACTGATCCAATTTTTTTGACACTACGTCTATGACAAACTCACGTTCTCTCTAAGGTGGAAATTCTGGTACATCTTCAAGAACGGTCTTGGAAACTCTCTCGTATAGGAATTCAGTTTCACCTCTACTTGTCTCGTGATTAATTAACAACTAAAAGTTGAACTCGCTCTATTCCTTTTTCCTGAAATCTTAACGTCACTGGATTTCAAACGGTAACTCCGCATAGTTCTCAATGGTTCCAATTCCTTAGGTATAATTCACCCGGCTTCCACTTCGTCATTCTGATTCTTATCTTCCAAGAACCCAGCCACTCATCTAAGTTAGCTAAGTATCGCTCCATCACAATAACTAGTAGTCTTCGACTAACCATCAGCTCGGACTCTGACGAGAGGACTTTTGACTGTTTAGAATTTCACAAATAGGTTCTCGTTGAAAGTATAGCTTCTAAACCAGCAAAGAATCCTTCCGTGCAAAAGTTTTGGTTGTCACAAGTAACAAACCCCTTAAAATTGATAACTGAAGTATTTAAAGCTCGGGTCGTCTTCTCAAGGAATTGCAGGGAAGTATGATTTATTATTGGTTATGCAAAGGTATATTTTCGGGTTTTGAAAAGGTTTGAACAAGTAATTTAATTGATAAGAAAAATAAATTAATAATTAGAAAACTCTTGGCAAGGTATGAGAATTAGAATTTCTATCCTAGTTATCCTTATCAGGTGTGATGAGAATTGGGTTTTAATCCCACTTGGTCAGCCTTTACTAAACAAAGGAAGGTCAAGTGGACTAATTAGCTTGATTCTCAAGTCCTAGTCAATCCCTATGGAAAGACTAGCTTTAGAGTGATCCAAATCAATCAGTAATTCCAATTTCAATCAACAGCTGAGTTTGATAATTCAAGTGTCACCAATTACTTAACCAAAGCCAAAAGGAAGAAAATATCTAAATAAAAGCATCCATAACATAAATAAAGCAAAGCAAAATCAAATCTGAAATACCTCAAATTATATTAAATAAATAAATCAATCCTAATATAAAGAGATCATAAACTAAATTGAGAAAATAAAGAAAAGGAACATTGAACCTGGAAATTGAGAAGAAATAATCCTAAATCCTTTAAGAGGAATCCTAATCCTAAATCCTAAGAGAGAGGAGAGAACCTCTCTCTCTCTGAAAACTACATCTAAACCTAAGATTTGTGAATATGAGTTAGTGGGTAAAGTAAGTTCCTGAGTCTCTGCATGTTCCCTGGCTTTATTCTGTGTTTTTGGGCCAAAACAGGGTTAAAACATGGCCTGAAATTGCCCACAGCGATTTCTGTTAATTCTGCAGATCGCGCTTGTCACGCGTACGCGTCTCATTTGGCGATTTTCCTCTCCACGCGGGCGCGTCAGGCACGCGCTCGCGTCGTTGCGCGAATCTTCAATCCACGCGTACGCGTCAGGCACGCGTACGCATCGCTGCGATTTCTTTATTCCACGCGTTGCGTGAGGCACGCGCTCGCGTCGCTGTTCGCTGGTCATCTCCTTAGTTTCTTGTGTTCCTTCCATTTTTGCAAGCTTCCTCTCTATTCTCTAAGCCACTCTTACCCTATAAAGCCTAAAACACTTAACACACAAATCACGACATCGAATGGTACATAGGAGAAATTAAAATACACAATTTTAAAGCTCTAGGAAGCAAGTTTTCAATCATAGAATAAATCCAGGAAGGAATTGTAAAACCATGCAAATCATATGAATAAGTGGGTGAAAAGCTGATAAAAACTACTCAAATTAGCACAAGATAAACCATAAAATAGTGGTTTATCAACCTCCCCACACTTAAACATTAGCATGTCCTCATGCTAAGCTCAAGGAGACAAAGAGAATAAATAAGGGACAGTAGGACTCATGCAATGCAATCTATATGTGAATGCAACTATATGCTAAAATGATTCTGCCTACTTGGTTAAAAGCAAACAAGTTCTCCAAGACAAACATAAACCAAATTCCACTAATTCAAATCATACAATAAAAGACAAGTAAACTTGTTAGAAGATAGCTCATGAAAGCAAGAAATATAGAATCAAGCATTGAACCCTCACTGGTAGTGTATATCACTCTAATCTTTCAAGTGTCTAGGGTCAATCACTCTACTCTTTCCTAGTCATGCTTTCTAAACTTTGTTCTTCATCTAACCAATCAACAAATATTTAGCATACCAATACAAACATCATGAGGTCTTTTCAGGGTTGTAATGGGGCTGAGGTAAAGGTAAGGATACATATATGGCCAAGTGAGCTAAAATATGAATCTTTGACTAACCTAAGCTCTTACCTAACACACACACATACTCTATGTAATTCTAAAATCACACCTAGCTACCCATAATTCCCACTTTTGTATAAGTCCCATATTCATGTACCAAATATTTGATATTTTTTTACTTTCATCACATGTGCATTGATCTTTTCTTTAACTTAGCATTGGGGTAATTTTGTCCCCTTATTTATTTATTGAAATTTTTTTTATAGAATAATAACTCATCAATGCACATGGATTTTCTATTATTTAATTATTTTAGTTTTTTCATAAGTAGGTTCCCAAATTCCTAATATTCAAAAACACTTAGAAACATGATACATTCCCTTATTAACTCATGTTCCCACAATTTCCCCACACTTAGTTGATGCACAATCTCTATCTTAAGCTAACCAAAGATTCAATTGGGATAATTAATTGTTTTTCCGCTTAAGGTTAGTGATGTGGTAAAATGTAGAACAAATGGGATTTAATAGGCTCAAAGTGGCTAACAAAGGTTATTGAAAGAGTAGGCTTATTTGGGATAAGTGAGCTAAACAAGCAATGGCCTCAATCATATGTAAGCATGTAAATATACTAAGTAATGGACATATAGACTGGAACAAAATACAGATTGCAATCATAGAGAAGAAAAAATACACAAGAATAAAATATTATGGTTAAATAATGTAACCATATAAATAAGCTCAAAATATCATAGGTTGTGTGTTCTTTGGCTCAAAAACCATGTTCCAAATACAACTTCAGACAAATTTAACACAAAAATTTTCAGTTTAAATTAGTGAAACTTTCCAAAAATAGGGTCCTAAAAAGAAACTTATTATTTTTCAACCAAGCAGTGGTAAAATATGCACAAAAATTAAATAAACATTCAATCAAACATGCAAATGCAACAACTAACAAATTAACATTGGTGTTGAAAATAGGAAATAACTAACCCATGGAGATCGGTATCGACCTCTCCACACTTAAAGATTGCACCGTTCTCGGTGCATGCTAAGATGTACAAGTGGGCGGGCGGTTCCGCAGCTAGTGCTCTTTTTTTTTCCTTTCCTTGTCGGTGGTTTGCTTTCTCTTTATCCTTCTTGGTGGCCATCCTGAAAAGGGAAAAGGAAAGTAACCTGTGAAATTTAAGGTTTAGAGCAAGGAAGGGAACATAACAAATGATAATCAATGCACGGTAAAGAAGGATGTCGTTAACACATGGTTGCAACTACATGTGAAAAGTTCATCAATGGAAATATAGCAAGTGCATGTGATGACAATTAAATGCATGATGTTTATTGGCATGCTGGCAAAGGCATGAGTAGCATAGATCAAGCATTCAATGTCCAAGTTAGATTACCAACTCTTTAAAACTAATAATCTATTTGTATTGACTATTATATTTAATCAATAAAACATGAAAGGGATTTTGTGAAAAACAGGCATTAAGGTAGTAGACTAGAATAATTTTAAAATAATGCACAATGCCATACGGGCTTTTTCATAAACACGAATCATGCATGGTAAATAGGTTCTTGAAAATATAAAATAGAACATGCAAACAACCCTTTAAGAAGTAATATTAATTGTCAAACAATTCCATAATAACTCACAAGAAAATAATTACCCAATTAAATTTTTAACACCAATAGAAAAATAACAAATTTAGAAAAGAAAATAAAAGTATGCATAAAATGAAAAAATGCAATGAATGAAAATATGTGAATGCAATAAAGAAAATAGAATGAAAGAGGGTATGGATGAGAGTGTAAAGGAATGAAGAAGAAGAGGGTACGGAAAAGAGGGAGAAAGAAGTAGAGAAGATAGAAGAAAAGGGAAGAAAATTGAAAACGGAATGTGACGCGCGGGCGCAGGGTATGCGTACACGCGAAAATTGCATTAACCATGTGACGCGTAAGCGTCGCCCACGCGTACGCATGGGTGGTCTTGGAAGCAAAAGGACGCGCGTGCGTCAGGGACGCGTACGCGTGGGTCACTTTGTGCCTCCTACGCAATTCCAGCTCAAGGGTAGCTCAACTCTCTGACTAAACACCATGGACATCGATTTTTATGGTCACGCGTGCGCGTGGGTGACGCGCACGCGTGGAGAGCTATTTTTGCAAACGATGCTGACGCGTCAGGGACGCATTCGCGTGGATGCGTTGGTGCCAAAGGCACGCTTCCAGCCACGCTCCCGCATGACTTTCTGTTCAATTTTATTTTCTTCCCAATGCACCTATGACGCGGACGCGTCAGCGATGCTCGAGCATCACGTGCGATTTTTTTTTAAGTCTGAAAAATGCAGAATGCAATGCTGATATGGATGTTATGAATAATTTCAGGTTCAATAAAATAGAATAAAAACTTAAAAACAAACAAAACGAAATGAAATTAAGAATTGAAAAAGGAACGATCATACCATGGTGGGTTGTCTCCCACCTAGCACTTTTAGTTAAAGTCCTTAAGTTGGACGTTTGGTGAGCTCCTTGTCATGGAGGCTTGTGCTTGAACTCATCCTGAAACTGCCATCAATGCTTGGACTTCCAATAATCTTCATTATTCTCAAGTGAATTTGCCAAACCTTGAGGGAGTTCTTCACAAGCTTTGAGATCCCAAAGTGGATCTCCGTGTATGCCCGGATCCCAAATTTTGTTTCTATACCCGTTTGCAAGTGGATCATGATGATTCCATCCGGGTGGTTCAGCCTTAGAATTCTCATTCAGGCACCCAAACATCTTCCTAGACCCTATTAATTGAGAATTATGCCAACCCTTGCAATCAGGCGTTGAGCTTCCAACCATGACGAACCTAGGATGGTGTTGCCAACCACTAACCATCTCCCTCTTACTCTTAAAGCTACAAAGAGCTCTAAGTTAACCATCTGTCTCAAGTAAACCATATTCAAGTGGAATGAGAAAGCTAAGGGATATGAATTTTACTCACTTGAATGGTGTGAAGGATGATGGTGACTTAGGTGGAGAGGTCTCCAGCAACTTTGGCAAAGTGATATCAAGCTCCACTCCCCTGTGTCCTTTCTTGACAACTTCCACCTCCTTGCAAGCTTCTGCAGTTCCAACCTCTTCCTCTTGGTAGCTTTCTTCCAATTTAATCTTCTCTTCATTGCTCACCAAGGGCATGGGAGGTTGTGCTTCTTCTTTTTCTTTGATCTCCATCTCTTGATCAACCTCTGCAAATTCTTCAACCATGATCTGCCTTAGAGGTTGTACGCTCTCCTCAACATCAACATGAAACACCTTGGAAGGAGGCTCTGTGACTGGACTTTCCAATGGAGGTACAGCATCTTTTAAGTCTGCAACCACTTCTTTCTTTTTAATAGTTGTTGCTTTGTCCAGTTGTTTAAGTATAAAATCGTACTCATCCTTGATGATTTCTTTTCCATGACAACTCCTTTCATCTATTCCTTCATCTTCAAGGGTCTCCTGTATCTCCACATTTTGGGTCTCTTCTTGCTCTAAGACAAAATCAGACTCCTTCTTGATGTCTTCCTTTACTAATTCTTCAACCACTCCTTCGACTTCAAGGGTCTCTACTACCTTCATCTGTAGGGCCTCCTCTAGCTTCTTATGAAGTATGGATTCGCGAAGATGATTCCTTCTTTCCTGTTCCACATCAATAGCATAATTGGGATCATCTTGCTCTTGAATTGATGGATGTGGGTTCTCTTCCATGGAGGGTGGTGATGGGATGGAAAGATCATTATATGGTTGAAAAGAAAGTGCACTAGAGCTTGAGGGTTGAATATTGGAGGTAGAGGGTTGGTTCATGCGGGATATAAGATTTGGAGTGTAGAGGTGAGACCAATGATGTTAGAGATGAGTGTGTTATTATCCAATAGAGGTTGGGGTGGATAGGAGGGTTCATTTGGGCCATATGGTGGTTGGTATTATAGATATGGGTTAGGGTCATATGGTGGTGTTTGGTGGTAAGGGGCTTGTGAGTATGGTGGTTCAAAATTACGTGGAGGAGGGGGTTCATAGGTATTTTGTGGTGGGTGTTGATTGTCACGAAGAGGTCCACCATAACCATTGTCTTGGTGCGCATCACAGAATAGTTGTTGATAGTGCCTTGGAGGTGGTTGTTGCCAAGAGGGTCGATCAAATCCTTGTGGCTCCTCCCATATTTGATTGTCCCATCCATGACCCAAGCTTTCATTGTAATCTCCTCTTCCTGTAACATGATTGTAACCAAACTCACAGCAAAAGGGGTGAGAATTCATAGTAGCCAATAAAAATTAAAAAAAACAAAAATAAAAACAAATAAATAAGCAAAAAGAAAATATTTACAATAACCAAAATAAGGCACACGTTTGCAATTTCCCGGCAACGGTGCCATTTTGACGAGAGGAATTTTGACGGTTTAGAATTTCACAAATAGGTTCTCGTTGAAAGTATAGCTTCTAAACCAGCAAAGAATCCTTCCGTGCAAAATTTTTGGTTGTCACAAGTAACAAACCCCTTAAAATTGATAACTGAAGTATTTAAACATCGGGTCGTCTTCTCAAGGAATTGCAGGGAAGTATGATTTATTATTGGTTATGCAAAGGTATATTTTGGGGTTTTGAAAAGGTTTGAACAAGTAATTTAATTGATAAGAAAAATAAATTAATAATTAGAAAACTCTTGGCAAGGTATGAGAATTGAAATTCCTATCCTAGTTATCCTTATCAGGTGTGATGAGGATTGGATTTTAATCCCACTTGGTCAGCCTTTACTAAACAAAGGAAGGTCAAGTGGACTAATTAGCTTGATCCTCAAGTCCTAGTCAATCCCTATGGAAAGACTAGCTTTAGAGTGATCCAGATCAATCAGTAATTCCAATTTCAATCAACAGCTGAGTTTGATAATTCAAATGTCACCAATTACTTAACCAAAGCCAAAAGGAAGAAAATATCTAAATAAAAGCATCCATAACATAAATAAAGCAAAGCAAAATCAAATCTGAAATACCTCAAATTATATTAAATAAATAAATCAAACCTAACATAAAGTGTTCATAAACTAAATTGAGAAAATAAATAAAAGGAACATTGAACCTGGAAATTGAGAAGAAATTATTCTAAATCCTTTAATAGGAATCCTAATCCTAAATCCTAAGAGAGAGGAGAGAACCTCTCTCTCTGAAAACTACATCTAAACCTAAGATTTGTGAATATGAGTTAGTGGGTAAAGTAAGTTCCTGAGTCTCTGCATGTTCCCTGGCTTTATTCTGTGTTTCTGGGTCGAAAACTGGGTTAAAACATGGCCCGAAATTGCCCCCAGCGATTTCTGTTAATTCTGCAGATCGCGCTTGTCACGGGTACGCGTCGGTCACGCGTACGCGTCATTCGGCGATTTTCCTCTCCACGCGGGCACGTCAGGCACGCGCTCGCGTCGTTGCGCGAATCTTCAATCCACGCGTACGCGTCAGGCACGCGTACGCGTCGCTGGGATTTCTTCATTTCACGCGTTCGTGTGAGGCACGCGCTCGCGTCGCTGTTCGCTGGTCATCTCCTTAGTTTCTTGTATTCCTTCCATTTTTGCAAGCTTCCTTTCCATTCTCTAAGTCATTCCTACCCTATAAAGCCTGAAACACTTAACACACAAATCATGGCATCGAATGGTACAAAGGAGAAATTAAAATACACAATTTTAAAGCATTAAGAAGCAAGTTTTCAATCATAGAATAAATCCAGGAAGGAATTGTAAAACCATGCAAATCATATGAATAAGTGGGTGAAAAGCTGATAAAAATCACTCGAATTAGCACAAGATAAACCATAAAATAGTGGTTTATCAGACTCCACGATCATCAAAACTTATCGTGCTTCACAATTGGATCATACATATATTAATGATACGCAAAATAGTTAAAAACTCAACTGCTAGCTTATGGTTACCTCGGGTCTGAAGATCAGATTCGACTGCATCCTGACGTTTCTTGTGTGGACAGTCTCGAGCTATATGCCCCGGCTTCCCGCACTTGTAACATACGCCTAGTCCGGCTCTATGCGGCTCATCTGGAGTAGTCTCTTCATAGCCTTCCTGTAACATCACTGACTTCATGGAGTAACGTTCTGCGAATTGACTTTTCATAACCAATTCAGGAAAATCCGTTAACCTTTGCGGACTCATGCAGTTGAAGATGTCTCTTCTAAGACCTTTCTCATGCTGAACACACTTCCACGGCTCATAGTCAGTTGGATTTCCTTGATAAACTCTTGAGAGATGATACAAGTTGTCGAATTAATGGGTATAGTCAGCAACAGACATATTTTCTTGCTTAAGTTGCATTAACTCCAATTCTTTTGCAATGCGAATCGCATGTAAGAAATATTTCCCGTAAAATTCCGTTTTGAATTTACTCTAAGGGATATCTGTTAACTCCCTCTGCAAGGTGTGATATAACTCCTGCCACTATTCCTGAGCATCTCCCTCCAACATGTAAGTCACTATTTCCACCGACTGTACTTCCGGTATGTGCTGAGTGTATAAGAATCTCTCCACATCTCAAAACCACCGATCAGCCTCCAACGCATTGGCATTTTCGTTAAACCGGGGTGGACCACTCTTGAGGAAATCAGTAAGGGTCATGGACCTATAGTATTGACCTATATTGCTCGTACCAGCACCCAAGCTTCCATCTCGGGATCCTCGCATCGGTTCGGTCCTAGGATTTTCCCTCCAGTTACCTCGTTCGGATCCGCGAGTCAACATTTGGTCCCTGTTCACACCAAACAATTGATATTAAGGTGATCAGTCTCAATATCTCAAGTTTAGTGCTTAAGAGTCCCAAATGCATGTTCACGAATATGTATGCTACTTATATCAGTTAGATATCCTACTAGCACATAGACACATACACTGAGAATGCATAGTAGCATATTCAGTCCGTCCTCAGGCTCTATAGGAAGGAACTGCTCTGATACCATAATGTAACACCCTACTACACAGAGTTTTACGCTTAAGTCGTAGAACAGAGGTGGTGTGGTGTTACGAACCTCTAAACAGCAAAATAAATACATAATAGAGAATAAGATAATATACTAGGAGTCTTGAAACAAAGCGGGTAAGCAAAAATCACAAAATGAAAAGCGCAACGCTCAAAAGAAAGGATTACTTGCGTGCTAAGAAACCTAATAGGAACATGATAAAAATAAGCAAAAGGAAAAAGGAAAGCCAAGAAAACAGCATAACTAGCCCCTGACTCAGCCTGCGAAGCTAAGGCTGGCCGGAGGATACATATATACATATAAACATACATAAGTGTCCACAAAATACACAAAAATACCAAAGTAACCCTTATCTCTCCCTCAACCTCTAAGAGGAGCAGCGTACATAAGTTACTTGGAGAGTAAGTGATGCGTGAGCATCTTTCTTATCCTTTCCTAGTAAATTTGCATGTAATTTGTTGAGTTTAATTAAGAATTAATTATATTTTAGCCACTATGGATGCTATTTTGAGTTTTGTGCAATACTGTTTATTTTAGGTAGAATTCGGAAGAATTTGATGGAGTTTCTGCAGCACAAGAAGCAAAGGAGATGGTAGCGAGGAGCGACGCGCACGCGTGACCGACATGTGCGCGTGATTTGGAAGTATCCATGGCAACGCGTGCGCGTGACTGACGTGTACGCGTGATTTGAAGATTTGCTCAGCGACGCGTGCGCGTAACCGACGCGTCCGCGTGACTCGCGAAAAGGACCATCGCCGCGTGCGCGTGACCGACGCGTACGCGTGACATGCACCACGTGCAGAAAATGCCGAAAAATACTGGGAGTGATTTCTGGGCTGTTTTGACCCAGTTTCTAACCCAGAAAACACAGATTAGAAGCTGCAGAATGGACAAATCAAGTGGTCCCCACCCATCAGCTGAAGACTTGTTAATTAATTCGAATTTTAAATTCAAATTTTAATTCTAGGAAAAGATATTATTTCAATTTTAGAAATTTGATTTTAAATTTTATTAGGATTAGTTATAAAAGGGAGAAGAAACCTCTCTTTTGGGAGAGGCCTCGGAGGATCCCAATTCTATACAAATTTACATTCCGGAATTCTAGTTTTCTTCTCCGAGTCATGAACAACATAACCTCCATTGTTAAGGTTAGGAGCTCTTTCTATTTCTATGGATTAATTTAATTGTTTTTTCTATTTTAATTTATGTATGGATTTATAATTTAAGAATTATTTTCCCTCTTTATTTATGAATTTGGGTGGAATGGAAGTATGACCTCTTTCTATTTAAGTTCCTGTAAAACTTGGAAAAGCTCTTTACTTGAACAGCTTGAAAACATATTCTCCTAAATTTTAATTATCTGGATTTATCGGGATACGTGACATATAATCCTTTTATTTTTGGGTAATTAGAATTTTTGTGGCATATAAACTGGAATTTGATCATCACCCTCTAATTGGAATTAATTGACCAAGGAATTGGCAGTTGATGAATTTTAGATGAGACTAGAAAGGTCTAAGAAATTAGGGTCTAGTCACATATAGTTTGCCATGAATTAAATCCTACATAATTAAAATAATCAGTAAGAAAAGTTTATCCGGAAAAATAGATAACTCTGAAGCCTTAACTTTTTTCCCATATATATTTCACAACTCATTTGTTGCTTGCTTTCTGAAATTCTTAATTTACTATTTAATGCTTTTTGAATACCAAAACACTCTTTTCTTCTTGTCAAACTAATCCTATCAAACGCTATTGTTGCTTAATCCATCAATCCTCGTGGGATCGACCCTTACTCACGTAAGGTATTACTTGGTACGACCCGGTGCACTTGCCGGATAGTTTGTGGGTTATAAATACCGCACCAAGTTTTGGCGCCGTTGCCGAGGATTGACTGTGATTAACAACTATTAGTTTTTTGATTGTTTAGATTAGACGTTTTAATTTTAATTTTATTTAAATATTTTTTTATTATTTTTCAAATTTTTTTTTTAATTTTCCTTGTTTTTTTCGTTTGCAAAGCCGCGGCCCCCGTTTTATTTATTTTTTTCGTTTAAAAATATTTAAAAAAAACTCGTCGATTTTTTTGTTTTATTTTATTTCTCTTTTCATTTTCATTTTTTTCTTTCTTCGTTTTACTTTATTTTATTTTTTTATATTCTATTAGTTTTATTTTATTTTTATCTAAAAAATAATAAAATAAAATAAAATAAAATAAAATAACACTAATTTTTTTTTATTTTTGAAATTAAGTTTGGTGTTTCCTTGTTAGTTTTATTTTAATTTTTTTATTTTAATTTTTAGATTTTTGTTCTTTCTTCTTTGCTTTCCTGTTTACCACATGGTGCGTTTAATTCTTTTTGGTGTGTTGTGCTAAGGAAAAATAATGGAGAGAGATCACATGGGTTACTACTCCCACCCAAGTAGTAATTTATATGATTGTGGATGGAGAAACTACCCGAATTTTGGTTGGCAAAGTCAAAACCAAAGAAACTTCAATGCTCTATGTTCCAACTATCAAGAACCACCATCTCCATATTCATATCAAGAACCACCACCTCTCTATCCATATCAAGAACCATCATCTTTCTACCCATATCAAGAGCCACTATCTCCCTATTCATACCCAGAACTATCCTCTTTTTACACTTTTCAAGAACCATCACCTCCTCCTTATTCATCTCAAATACCATAAGATCTTGACCTTCTCATGAAAGAATTCTTACATGATATAAAGACGAGTGTCAAAAATATAGAGAAACATGTGCAGTCGATTATCAAGTCACAGGAAGAGGAGCAAGCAAATTCCTTTCCAAGAGATATAATACAAGATCCTATAGAAGAAAGTGAGGAAATCAATCAAAGGAGTTCATACTCCAGTGAACTAGAGAACTTTTTATCCTCACACATGGAAGAAGAGGAAGATGCAAAAACAAAGGAGGAAGATGCACACACAAAGGAGGAAGATGCACAACCTCCCATGCCCTTGGTAAGCAATGAAAAAGAAATTGAAGAAAGCTACCAAGGAGAAGAGGTTGAAATTGAGGAAGCTTACTGATGAGCGGATAATTTATACGCTTTTTGGCATTGTTTTTAGTATGTTTTTAGTATGTTTTAGTTAGTTTTTAGTATATTTTTATTAGTTTTTAGTTAAAATTCAATTTTCTGGACTTTACTATGAGTTTGTGTATTTTTCTGTGATTTCAGGTATTTTCTGACTGAAATTGAGGGATCTGAGCAAAAATCTGATTCAGAGACTAAAAGGACTGCAGATGCTGTTGGATTCTGACCTCTCTGCACTCGAAGTGGATTTTCTGGAGCTACAGAAGCCCAATTGGCGCGATCTCAACGTCGTTGGAAAGTAGACATTCTGGGCTTTCCAGCAATATATGATAGTCCATGCTTTGCTCATGATTTGATGGCTCAAACTGGCGTTCAAAGTCACCTTCAGAATTCTCAGCGTTAAACGCCGGAACTGGCACCAAAGTGGGAGTTAAACGCCCAAACTGGCACAAAAGCTGGCGTTTAACTCCAAGAAGAGTCTCTACACGAAAATGCTTCAATGCTCAGCCCAAGCACACACCAAGTGGGCCCGGAAGTGGATTTTTATGTCATTTACTCACCTTTGTAATTCTTAAGCTACTAGTTCCCTATAAATAGGACCTTTTGCTATTGTATTTAGATATCGGGGTAGCTATCTTTAGTCTTACGCTATCTTAGATCATGGGGCTGGCCTCACGGCCATGCCTAGACCTTGTTCTTATGTATTTTCAACGGTGGAGTTTCTACACACCATAGATTAAGGTGTGGAGCTCTGCTGTACCTCGAGTATTAATGCAATTACTATTGTTCTTCTATTCAATTCAGCTTGTTCTTATTCCAAGATATCACTTGTTCTTCAACTTGATGAATGTGATGATCCGTGACACTCATCATCATTCTCACCTATGAACGTGTGACCGTCAATCACCTCCGTTCTACCTTAGATTGGGTAGATATCTCTTGGGTTCTTTAACCGGAATCTTCGTGGTATAAGCTAGAATTGATGGCGGCATTCAAGAGAATCCGGAAGGTCTAAACCTTGTCTGTGGTATTTTGAGTAGGATTCAATGATTGAATGACTGTGACAAGCTTCAAACTCGCGATTGTGGGGCGTTAGTGACAGACGCAAAAGAATCACTGGATTCTATTCCGACATGATCGAGAACCGACAGCTGGATAGCCGTGCCGTGACAGGGTGCGTTGAACATTTCCACTGAGAGGATGGGAGGTAGCCACTGACAACGGTGAAACCCTTGCATACAGCTTGCCATGGAAAGGAAAAGAAGGATTGGATGAAGACAATAGGAAAACAGAGAGACGGAAGGGACAAAGCATCTCCATTCGCTTATCTGAAGTTCTCACCAATGATTTACATAAGTATCTCTATCTTTATCTTTATGTTTTATTCATATATCATCCATAACCATTTGAGTCTGCCTGACTAAGATTTACAAGGTGACCATAGCTTGCTTCATACCAACAATCTCCGTGGGATCGACCCTTACTCGCGTAAGGTTTATTACTTGGACGACCCAGTGCACTTGCTGGTTAGTTGTGCGAAGTTGTGTTTATGCTATGGTATTGAGCACCAAGTCTTTGGGGCCATTACTAGGGATTATTTGAGTTGTGAAAAGTAGTGATCATAATTTCGTGCACCAAGTTTTTGGCGCCGTTGTCGGGGATTGTTTCGTGTATGGACAACTGACGGTTCATCTTGTTGCTTAGATTAGGTATTTTTCAGAATTCCTAAGAATGAGTTCTAGAGTTTCATGATGATCTGTTGAAGTCTGGCTGGCTGTGAAGCCATGTCTAATCTTATTGGACCGAGGTTTCAACTTATCATCACAAGAGCTTGTTGATTTCTATCAATCTTGCTATTGGAGCAATGATCTGCTAAGGCTTGGCTGGCCATTGGCCATGTCTAGTGTTTTGGACCGAAGCTTTCTTTGAAAGCTTGGCTGGCTGTAAAGCCATGTCTAATTCCTGGACCGAAGTCTTAGACTAGCATTGCAATGATTCCTGAAATTCTCATTAAGAATTTTGATACCTTTACTTTCTTTTCCACTTAATTTTTCGGAAAAAAAATTACAAAATCATAAAAACAAAAAATATTTTATGTTTCTTGTTTGAGTCCAGTGTCTCATTTTAAGTTTGGTGTCTTGCATGCATTGTTTATTTGATCTTGGTTCTATTTTCAAGTCAATAATACAGGAAACTGAAGATTCAGTACATGCAGCAGAGGAATTATACAGAAAAAGCTGGGCGTTCAAAATGCCCAGTGAAGAAGGAAAAACTGGCGTTTAAACGCCAGCCAGGGTGCCTGGCTGGGCGTTTAACGCCCAAAAGGGTAGCATTTTGGGCGTTAAACGCCAGAATGGATACCATTCTGGGCGTTTAACGCCAGGATGGCACAAGAGGGAAGATTTTGTTTTTAATTCAGATTTTTTTTCAAGTTTTCAAAGTTTTTCAAAATCAAATCTTTTTCAAAATCAATTTCTTTCCTTTTTCAAAGATACTTGCTAACAATTAATGATTTGATTCAACATTTCAAGTATGTTGCCTTTTCTGTTGAGAAAGGTTTAATGTTTGAATCATATCTTTTCTTGTTAGCCAAGTCATTAATTTTTAAAATCAAATCTTTTTAAATTGTTTTTCAAATCATATCTTCTCAATCACATCTTTTTCAAAAAAAAGTTTTCAATCATATCTTCTTCAAAATCTTTTTCAAAATGATTTTAAAATCTTTTACTTAATTTTCGAAAATTTCTCCCCCTCTTCTCACATCCTTCTATTTATGGAGTACCACTCCTCCTCAATGCACAATTCGAACTCTATCTCACTAAGTTCGAATTCTTCTACCTCTTCCTTCTATTTTTCTTTTCCTCTGACACCTCAAGGGATCTCTATACTGTGACATAGAGGATTCCACATTTTCTTGTTCTCTTCTCTTTCATATGAGCAGGAGCAAAGACAAAAGCATTCTTGTTGAGGCTGACCCTGAACCTAAAAGGACCTTGAAGCGAAAGCTAAGAGAAGCTAAGGCACAACTCTCTGTAGAGGACCTAACAGAAATCTTCAAAGAAGAAGAACCCATGGCAGCCGAAAACAACAACAATGCCAACAATGCAAGGAAGGTGCTGGGTGACTTTACTGCACCTACTCCCGACTTCTATGGGAGAAGCATCTCTATCCCTGCCATTGGAGCAAATAACTTTGAGCTTAAGCCTCAACTAGTTTCTCTAATGCAACAGAATTGTAAGTTCCATGGACTTCCATTGGAAGATCCTCATCAGTTTTTAGCTGAGTTCTTGTAAATCTGTGATACTGTCAAGACTAATGGGGTTGACCCTGAGGTCTACAGACTTATGCTATTCCCTTTTGCTGTAAGAGACAGAGCTAGGATATGGTTGGACTCACAACCTAAAGAAAGCCTGAACTCTTGGGAAAAGCTAGTCAATGCCTTCTTGGCAAAGTTCTTTCCACCTCAAAAATTGAGTAAGCTTAGAGTGGAAGTCCAAACCTTCAGACAGAAAGAAGGAGAATCCCTCTATGAAGCTTGGAAAAGATACAAACAATTAATCAGAAAGTGCCCTTCTGACATACTTTCTGAATGGAGTATCATAGGTATCTTCTATGATGGTCTGTCTGAACTGTCCAAGATGTCTTTGGATAGCTCTGCTGGAGGATCTCTTCATCTAAAGAAGACGCCTACAGAAGCTCAAGAACTAATTGAAATGGTTGCAAATAACCAATTCATGTACACTTCTGAAAGGAATCCTGTGAACAATGGGACAAATCAGAAGAAAGGAGTTCTTGAGATTGATACTCTGAATGCCATATTGGCTTAGAATAAAATATTGACTCAGCAAGTCAATTTGATTTCTCAAAGTCTGTCTGGATTGCAAGCTGCACCAGGCAGCACTAAGGATGCTTCATCTGAAGAAGAAGCGTATGATCCTGAGAACCCTTCAATGGAAGAGGTGAATTACATGGGAGAACCCTATGGAAACACCTATAATTCTTCATGGAGAAATCATCCAAATTTCTCATGGAAGGATCAACAGAGACCTCAACAAGGTTTCAACAATAATAATGGTGGAAGAAACAGGTTTAGCAATAGCAAGCCTTTTCCATCATCTTCTCAGCAACTGACAGAGAATTCTAAGCAGAACCACTCTGACTTAGCAACCATGGTCTCTGATCTAATCAAAACCACTCAAAGTTTTATGACTGAAACAAGGTCCTCCATTAGAAACTTGGAGGCACAAGTGGGACAGCTGAGCAAGAAAGTTACTGAACTCCCTCCTAGTACTCTTCCAAGCAATACAGAAGAAAACCCAAAAGGAGAGTGCAAGGCCATCAACATGGCCGAATTTGGAGAGGAGAAAGAGGCAGTGAACGCCACTGAGGAAGACCTCAATGGGCGTGCACTGACCTCCAATGAGTTTCCTAATGAGGAACCATGGGAATCTGAGGCTCAAAATGAGACCATAGAGATTCCACTGGACTTACTTCTGCCATTCATGAGCTCTGATGAGTATTCTTCCTCTGAAGAGGATGAATATGTCACTGAAGAGCAAGTTGCTAAATACCTTGGAGCAATCATGAAGCTAAATGACAAGTTATTTGGTAATGAGACTTGGGAGGATGAACCCCCTTTGCTCACCAAAGAACTGGATGACTTATCTAGGCAGAGATTACCTCAAAAGAGACAAGATCCTGGGAAGTTTTCAATACCTTGTACCATAGGCACCATGACCTTTAAGAAGGCTCTGTGTGACTTAGGGTCAAGTGTAAACCTCATGCCTCTCTCTGTAATGGAGAAGCTAGGGATCTTTGAGGTACAAGCTGCAAGAATCTCACTAGAGATGGCAGACAATTCAAGAAAACAAGCTTATGGACTTGTAGAGGATGTTTTGGTGAAGATTGAAGACCATTATATCCCTGCTGATTTCATAGTCCTAGAGACTGGGAAGTGCATGGATGAATCCATCATCCTTGGCAGACCCTTCCTAGCCACAGCAAAGGCTGTGATTGATGTTGACAGAGGAGAATTGATCATTCAAGTGAATGAAGAATCTTTTGTGTTTAAGGCTCAAGGATATCCCTCTGTCACCATGGAGAGGAAGCATGAAGAGCTTCTTTCAAAACAGAGTCAAACAGAGCCTCCACAGTCAAACTCTAAGTTTGGTGTTGGGAGGCCACAACCAAATTCTAAGTTTGGTGTTGAACCCCCACATTCAAACTCTAAGTTTGGTATTGGGAGGTTCCAACATTGCTCTGAGTATCTGTGAGGCTTCATGAGAGCCCTCTGTCAAGCTACTGACATTAAAGAAGCGCTTGTTGGGAGGCAACCCAATGTTATATTTTATCTATTTTCCTTTGTTATTTTATGTTTTCTGTAGGTTGATGATCATGAGAAGTCACAAAATCAATTGAAAAAGCAAAAACAGAATGAAAAACAGAAAGAAAAATAGCACACCCTGGAGGAGAACTTGCTGGCGTTTAAACGCCAGTGAAGTTAGCAAATGGGCGTTTAACGCCCAGTCTGGCACCATTCTGGACGTTTAACGCCAGAAAGGGGCACCAGACTGGCGTTAAACGCCAGAAAAGGGCAAGAACCTGGCGTTAAACGCCAGAAATGGGCACCAGCCCGGCGTTTAACGCCAGAATTGGCAAAGGGTGCATTTTTGCACGCCACTTGGTGCAGGGTTGAATTTTCCTTGACACCTCAGGATCTGTGGACCCCACAGGATCCCCACCTACCCCACCACCCTCTCTCTTCTTCACCCATTCACCAATCACCTCAACCACTCTTCCCCGAAAACCCCTCACCTATATAAACCCATCTTCACTCCTTCATTTTCACACACCCTAAACACTACTTCTCCCCCCTTTGGCCGAATCACAAAGCCACCTCCATCTCCTCCATTTCTTCTTCTTCTACTCTCTTCTTTCTTCTTTTGCTCGAGGACGAGCAAACCTTTTAAGTTTGGTGTGGTAAAAGCATTGCTTTTTGTTTTTCCATAACCATTTATGGCATCCAAGGCCGGAGAAACCTCTAGAAAGAGGAAAGGGAAGGCAAAAGCTTCCACCTCCGAGTCATGGGAGATGGAGAGATTCATCTCAAGGGTGCATCAAGACCACTTCTATGAAGTTGTGGCCATGAAGAAGGTGATCCCTGAGATCCCTTCCAAACTCAAAAAGGGTCAACTTTAATCAAAGGTTGGACCAAGTCCTCACTGACATTTGTGAAGAGGGCGCCCAATGGAAGAGAGATTCAAGAGGGAAGCCGGTTCTACTGAGAAGGCACGACCTGAAGCCCATGGCTAGAGGATGATTGGAGTTTATCCAACGCTCAATCATTCCCACTAGCAACCGGTCTGAAGTTACTCTAGACCGGGCCATCATGATTCATAGTATCATGATTGGAGAGGAAGTGGAAATTCACGAGGTTATAGCCCAAGAACTCTATAAGGTGGCGGACAAGTCCTCTACCTTGGCAAGGTTAGCCTTTTCTCATCTCATTTGTCACCTCTGTTATTCAGTTGGAGTGGACATAGAAGGAGACATTCTCATTGATGAGGACAAGCCCATCACTAAGAAAAGGATGGAGCAAACAAGAGACCCCTCTCATCATGAAATCCCTGAGATGCCTCAAGGGATGCACTTTCCTCCTCAAAACTATTGGGAGCAAATCAACACCCCCTAGGAGAATTGAGTTCCAACATGGGACAACTAAGGGTGGAGCACCAAGAACATTCCATCCTCCTCCATGAAATTAGAGAAGATCAAAGAATCATGAGAGAGGAGCAACAAAGACAAGGAAGAGACATTGATGAGCTCAAGCACTCCATAAGATCTTCAAGAGGAAGAACAAGCCGCCATCACTAAGGTGGACCCGTTCTTTAATCTCCTTGTCCTTCATTTTCCTGTTTTTCGAAAATTTATGCTTATGTTTATCTATGTTTGTGTCTTATGATCATTAGTGTCTTAGTGTCTATGCCTTAAAGTTATGAATGTCCTATGAATCCATCACCTTTCTTGAATGAAAAATGTTCTTAATTGAAAAAGAGAAGAATTGCATGAATTTTGAATTTTATAACAGATTAATTATTTTGATGTGGTGGCAATACCTTTGTTTTCTGAATGTATGCTTAAACAGTGCATATGTCTTTTGAATTTGTGGTTCATGAATGTTGGCTCTTGAAAGAATGATGAAAAAGAAGACATGTTACTGAGGATCTGAAAAATCATAAAAATGATTCTTGAAGCAAGAAAAAGCAGTGAATACAAAAAAAGAGAGAAAAAGTGAAAAAAAAAAGAGGAAAGAGAAAAAGAAAGAAAAAGAAAGAAATAAAGTTGTGATCCAAGGCAAAAAGAGTGTGCTTAAGAACCCTGGACACCTCTAATTGGGGACTTTAGCAAAGCTGAGTCACAATCTGAAAAGGTTCACCCAATTATGTGTCTGTGGCATGTATGTATCCGGTGGTAATACTGGAAGACAGAGTACTTTGGGCCACGGCCAAGACTCATAAAGTAGCTGTGTTCAAGAATCATCATACTTAACTAGGAGAATCAATAACACTATCTGGATTCTGAGTTCCTAAAGAAGCCAATCATTCTGAATTTCAAAGGATAGAGTGAGATGCCAAAACTGTTCAGAGGAAAAAAGCTAAAAGCCCCGCTCATCTAATTAATACTGATCTTTATAGATGTTTTTGGGATTCATTGTATATTCTCTTCTTTTTATCTTATTTGATTTTCAGTTGCTTGGGGACAAGCAACAACTTAAGTTTGGTGTTGTGATGAGCGGATAATTTATACGCTTTTTGGCATTGTTTTTAGTATGTTTTTAGTATGTTTTAGTTAGTTTTTAGTATATTTTTATTATTTTTTAGTTAAAATTCACTTTTCTGGACTTTACTATGAGTTTGTGTGTTTTTCTGTGATTTCAGGTATTTTCTGACTGAAATTGAGGGATCTGAGCAAAAATCTGATTCAGAGACTAAAAGGACTGCAGATGCTGTTGGATTCTGACCTCCCTGCACTCGAAGTGGATTTTCTGGAGCTACAGAAGCCCAATTGGCGCAGTCTTAACGGCGTTGGAAAGTAGACATTCTGGGCTTTCCAGCAATATATGATAGTTCATGCTTTGCCCAAGATTTGATGGCCCAAACTGGCGTTCAAAGTCACCTTCAGAATTCCCAGCGTTAAACGCCGGAACTGGCACCAAAGTGGGAGTTAAACGCCCAAACTGGCACAAAAGCTGGCATTTAACTCCAAGAAGAGTCTCTACACGAAAATGCTTCAATTCTCAGCCCAAGCACACACCAAGTGGGCCCGGAAGTGGATTTTTATGTCATTTACTCACCTTTGTAATTCTTAAGCTACTAGTTCCCTATAAATAGGACCTTTTGCTATTGTATTTAGATATCGGGGTAGCTATCTTTAGTCTTACGCTATCTTAGATCATGGGGCTGGCCTCACGGCCATGCCTAGACCTTGTTCTTATGTATTTTCAACGGTGGAGTTTCTACAAAACATAGATTAAGGTGTGGAGCTCTGCTGTACCTCGAGTATTAATGCAATTACTATTGTTCTTCTATTCAATTCAGCTTGTTCTTATTCCAAGATATCACTTGTTCTTCAACTTGATGAATGTGATTATCCGTGACACTCATCATCATTCTCACCTATGAACGTGTGACCGTCAATCACCTCAGTTCTACCTTAGATTGGGTAGATATCTCTTGGGTTCTTTAACCGGAATCTTCGTGGTATAAGCTAGAATTGATGGCGGCATTCAAGAGAATCCGGAAGGTCTAAACCTTGTCTGTGATATTCTGAGTAGGATTCAATGATTGAATGACTGTGACGAGCTTCAAACTTGCGATTGTGGGGCGTTAGTGACAGACGGAAAAGAATCACTGGATTCTATTCCGACATGATCGAGAACCGACAGCTGGATAGCCGTGCCGTGACAGGGTGCGTTGAACATTTCCACTGAGAGGATGGGAGGTAGCCACTGACAACGGTGAAACCCTTGCATACAGCTTGCCATGGAAAAGAGAAGAAGGATTGGATGAAGACAGTAGGAAAGCAGAGAGACGGAAGGGACAAAGCATCTCAATTCGCTTATCTGAAGTTCTCACCAATGATTTACATAAGTATCTCTATCTTTATCTTTATGTTTTATTCATATATCATCCATAACCATTTGAGTCTGCCTGACTAAGATTTACAAGGTGACCATAGCTTGCTTCATACCAACAATCTCCGTGGGATCGACCCTTACTCGCGTAAGGTTTATTACTTGGACGACCCAGTGCACTTGCTGGTTAGTTGTGCGAAGTTGTGTTTATGCCATGGTATTGAGCACCAAGTCTTTGGGGCCATTACTAGGGATTATTTGAGTTGTGAAAAGTAGTGATCACAATTTCGTGCACCACTTACAAAGAGGTGGTAGAATTCAAAGAAGAACACAAGGGAGTGGAGCTTGCAAAACCTCTCCCAAGGCCATTACCAGCCAATACAACATTCAAGAGGGTAAAATTCATATCCTTAATCTTTACAATCCCACTTGAATATGGGCTACTAGAGACGGATGGTCAGCTTAGAGCTCTTTGTGGCATTAAGAGTGAGAGGAAGATGGTTAGTGGTAAGAGTTGTCAAGCAAGGTTCAATATGGTTGCATGCTCCAAATTGAAGTGCAAGGAATGGTGTAGAGCTCAATTGAATGGGTCTAGAAGATTGTTTAGATGTCTCTGTGAGAATTCAGATTGCTTGCCACCCGGTGGGAACAATGGTGATACACAAGAAGACGGTTGTAAAAGCAAGGTTTGGGACCCTGGAATTCATTCTCATAATCAACAATCTTGGGGCCTTGGCACTTGCTTCAACTTGCTCGAAGGAGTTATGTGCCTAGTTTGGGATCCCGGTAGCCATTGGAATTACAAACATTGGTGGAGATTCCTGGATCAGTACAAGCACAAGCCACCATGACAAGAAGCTCACAAAATGTCCAACTTAAGGACTTTAACTAAAAGTGCTTGGCGGGAGACAACCCACCGTAGTATGATCGTTCCTTTTCATTCTTAGTTGTTTTTCGTAGTAGTAGTTTTCTTACTTAGTTGATTTTTCTTGAGTTTTCACTGTTTTTCTGATCATGCAGCTATTTTATCACAGGAACCAAACACCTCAGGCTAAAAAAAAAAGGAGCACACGACGCATAAGCGTCACTAACGCGTACACGTCAGTCAAGTGTGCGTGAAAAAAATTAATTAATAAAGTGAACAGAGAGTTGCGCGGGAGTGGCGCAAGAATGATGCCTCTAGCACAAACAAATCCACGCGTACGCGTACCCCACGCGTGCACGTCGTTTGTGATTTTTGCCACCCACGCGTGCGCGTCGCCTTCGCCACCCAGTTTTTAATTTTCTTTCTCTCTCTCCCAATCCTAATTCTCTCTGGTCCCTTTATCCTTTTATTTTTCTTTCCTCATACTAGTTGTCTCTTTTTATTTTCAGTTTTATTTTGCTTGAGGACAAGCAAACCTTTAAGTTTGGTGTTGACGCTGCGCTTATAGGTTTTCTATTTATTCCTATGGCACCAAAAGGGAGGTGAATCATCTTCACTGAGGAGCACAACCTGAAGAATAAAACGTTCGCTAGGATAACTAAGGTGGTTGAGTTCCTTTCATTTTATTCCTCCCCTCTTTTTCTATATTATGTTCCGGTTTTCTGCTATTTTTGCTTTGTTTGCTGCATGATCCTTTATTAGTAGATTCATAGCTTCTAGTTTAATTTTTCTGTTAAGTGCTTTAATTCTGAAAGATGTCTCATGTATCACCCACTGAGCTTGAAATAAAAAAGAAAGAAGAACAGATGTAGTGCATGAGAATTTGAGTTAAATTTTTAGAGTAGTCTCATTTACTTAGATGTGGTGGTATTTTCTGTGATTTTGAATGCATGCTTGAACAGTGCATATTTTTTATAGTGAAGCTTATGAATGTTAAAATTGTTGGCTCCTGAAAGAATGATGAAAAAAGAGAAATGTTATTGTTAATCTGAAAAATCATAAAATTGATCCTTGAAGCAAGAAAAAGTAGTGAAAAACACAAAGCTTGCGGAAAAAAAAGGAGAAGAAGAAAAAAACAAGCAGAAAAAGCCCATAACCCTTTAAACTAAAAAGGCAAAGGGTAAAAAAAGGATCCAAGGCTTTGAACGTTAATGGATAGGAGGGCCCAAAGGAATAAAATCCTTGCCTAAGCGGCTAAATCAAGCTGTCCCTAACCATGTGCTTGTGGCGTGAAGGTCTCAAGTGAAAAGCTTGAGACTGAGCGGTTAAAGTCGCGGTCCAAAGCAAAAAAAGTGTGCTTAAGAACTCTGGACACCTATAACTGGGGACTCTAGCAAAACTGAGTCAAAATCTAGAAAGGTTCACCCAGTTATGTGTCTGTGGCATTTATGTATCCGGTGGTAATACTAGAAAACAAAATGCTTAGGGTCACGGCCAAGACTCATAAAGTAGCTGTGTTCAAGAATCAACATACTGAACTAGGAGAATCAATAACACTATCTGAATTCTGAGTTCCTATGGATGCCAGTCATTCTGAATTTCAAAAGATAAAGTGAGAAGCCAAAACTGTTCAGGATTGCAGTTGTAAACCCCACTATAAGAAGAGACATGGGCTTAATCGAACTCTCATTCTCATGCAAATTCACGTCCTAAGCTTATATTAGTTTTGGTTACTTGAGGACAAGCAACAGTTTAAGTTTGGTGTTGTGATGCGTGAGCATCTTTCTTATCTTTTCCTAGTAAATTTACATGTAATTTGTTGAGTTTAATTAAGAATTAATTATATTTTAGCCACTATGGATGCTATTTTGAGTTTTGTGCAATACTATTTATTTTAGATAGCCTTCGGCGAAATTTGATGGAGTTTCTGCAGCACAAGAAGCAAAGGAGATGGCAACGAGGAGCGACGCGCATGCATGACCGACGCGTGCGCGTGATTTGGAAGTATCCATGGCGACGCGTGCGCGTGATTTGAAGATTTGCTCAGCGACGCGTGCGCGTGACTGACGCGTCTGCGTGACTCGCGAAAAAGGACCATCGACGCGTGCGCGTGACCAACGCGTTCGCGTGACATGCGCCACGTGCAGAAAACGCAGAAAAACACTTGGGGGAAATTTCTGGGCTGTTTTGACCCAGTTTCCAGCCCAGAAAACACAGATTAAAAGCTGCAGAATAGACAAATCAAGTGGTCCCCACCCATCAACTGAAGACTGTTAATTAATTCGAATTTTAAATTCAAATTTTAATTCTAGGGAAAGATATTATTTCAGTTTTAGAAATTTGATTTTAAATTTTATTAGGATTAGTTATAAAAGGGAGAAGAAACCTCTCTTTTGGGAGAGGCCCCGGAGATCCCAATTCTATACAAATTTACATTCCGGAATTCTAGTTTTCTTCTCTGAGTCATGAACAACTAAACCTCCATTGTTAAGGTTAGGAGCTCTTTCTATTTCTATGGATTAATTTAATTGCTTTTTCTATTTTAATTTATGTATGGATTTATAATTTAAGAATTGTTTTCGCTCTTTATTTTATGAATTTGGGTGGAACGGAAGTATGACCCTCTTTCTATTTGAGTTCCTGTAAAACTTGGAAAAGCTCTTTACTTGAACATCAGTTTGAAAACATATTCTCTTAAATTTTAATTATCTGGATTTAACGGGATATGTGACATATAATCCTTTTATTTTTGGGTAATTAGAATTTTTGTGGCATATAAATTGGAATTTGATCATCACCCTCTAATTGGAATTAATTGACAAAGGAATTGGCAGTTGATGAATTTTAGAGGAGACTAGAAAGGTCTAAGGAATTAGGGTCTAGTCACATATAGTTTGCCATGAATTAAATCCAACATAATTAAAACAATCAGTAAGAAAAGTTAATCTGAAAAAATAGATAACTCTGAAGCCTTAACTGTTTTCCCATAAATATTTCACAACTCATTTGTTGCTTGCTTTCTGAAATTCTTAATTTACTGTTTAATGCTTTTTGAATACCAAAACACTCTTTTCGGCTTATCAAACTAATCCTATCAAACGCTATTGTTGTTTAATCCATCAATCCTCGTGGGATCAACCCTTACTCACGTAAGGTATTACTTGGTACGACCCGGTGCACTTGCCGGATAGTTTGTGGGTCATAAATACCGCACAAGTAAGCTAAACATATATATACATATATACAAACGGAAACCAAAATACACCCAAAGACTACTTCACTTCCCAGGATCCAGACGCCTAGCAAGGAGCCTCTCGACCTGCATCTAAAAAAACAACAATACAACATAGAATGAGAACCGGAGGTTCTCAGCATGGTAAAAGTGCCACGCGTATAATAAATAAGTTCCTGAGAATGCCATAGGCAATCCTAGAACTCCGTTATTCAGTTATCCAACTTAAGTACTAAACAGAAGCCGTAAACAGGGGTAGGTATCTTACTCAAGTCCAATCCTAACCTATTACCAAACCATTTCTCCATTTCCTCCATTCCTGCATCATTCATAATGCAACAGAAATAAGCAACCAAACAAGTTCACGCACAAGTAACGAGCAGATAGTATAAATAGCAAGTATAACAGATAGCAAGTGATGTATATCAATTAGGCAAACCCAGGAAATGCATAGCAATCAATACAAACAAATTCATATGATGCATGCATGTTCTATGGCTGATGGGGCCCATCTGTCGGTTATCCAGCCAACCCGACAAGTCCGAAAACCTTAGACTGTCCCCTGTAAGAACCCGCGTTTTCACGTAAAACCGTTTTAATAAAATAATCTTAGTGCCCGGAATAGATTCAAAATTTAGAAGTTTTAATTTGAAAATAAAAATGTGAAATTTGATTTTAGTGAATTTTTCTGAGTTGGAAAATGTAACACCCTAATTAGCCTAAGCCTTACCCCGCATCGTAAAGCCAAGGTTAATCAGAGATTAAGACAGTTCTAAACTCATACATAATATATATATATATATATATATATATATATATATATATATATATATATATAGAAAGAATAATATAATCTAGAAGCCCGATGAAAGATATAGCTTAAAAAACAGAATTTCGAAGCACAAACGTACTAACGGAGCTACTAGCTTAAGGCGTAAGAAACAGACAAGATATAACAAAAGATAAGTATATAATATCATAAGGAACTAGTCACGACTCACAGAGTTTAAGCTGGCTAGCCATATACTGATATACAAAACCATACAGTGAAAACAGCTTATACAAGTTTTGTTCTCTCAAATACATGCCTCTAGGCAAAACAAAATACAAAAGGAGAGATGTATAAACAAAATAAACCAAAAAGAACTCCAAAATGATCCAAGATTCTCCGCTCCTGTCACCAATCAAAGCAACTCACCGAGGTGGGTTGCGACCTGCATCTGAAAAACACAACAACAATATGGTAGGAGAACCGGAGGTTCTCAGTATGGTAACAGTTCCCAGTGATATAGGATATAAGACCCCGGGACGCCAAAGGCAATCCTAAGCTTCATATCCATCACAAGATTCAACTTAAAGCATTATAAAACCTTTAAGCATAATATACCAACTTGACTTAAATAAACCAGGTTATCTATCTTAAGGAATTTCTATTCTAACCAAACACCGTTGTCCCACAGCCTTCACCAACCGATCTTCCATGCGATCCCATCGCCACCGCCTTCCGAACCTCCTCAATCCCAGCAGAAAACACAGATAATGTTCAAAGCAAGTAAAGCACAAGTAGTAACATATATGGCAAATAATTCAGATAGCAAGTAAGCATGTTATTTAATTAGGCAAACCATTACAAGTAGACAAAGCATACAAGCAGATAGGAAATGCATATGATGAATGCCTGCCCTACTGGCTGTGATATCACATTGTCGGTTCAACTGCCAACCCGACACATCTTCATGGAGACGTCGCCCTTCGGATTTCTCATATGGGAACCCCCGAGATATAGTGCCCGGATCACTGTCCAGGTATCGGCGCCTGCTCGCCCTATAGATCCGAAGGGATGCAAGCGGGATATTCTTGCCTCAAACCTCACATCTCAACGTAAGCGGGATTAACCACCGTCCTTACGCTGCCGCCGCTACCTCGACAGGCGGGATTAACCACCGTCCCTGCCAGGTGCATAGCGTCTCAAAATATCATGTAAAAATATTATTTTAGTGGTTTTCAAAAGTATTTTCAGCATACATATATCCATCACTTAAATCCGAGTCCACGACTCATCTCAACCATTGTCCCTATTATAACTCAGTTTTCAAATACCAAAAGTCCATCATTTCTCATCTCATATACCAATCATCCTTCACCTAACGTCAAACCATTCTCAGCACGCCAGAAACCTGGACCTCCATTTTCTAATTTACCTTAAAATCATGTATTAGAGCCCTTAATTTATATCCCATGTTCTAATACTCAAAACTGGGTCCAAACGTCTTAAAATAGTGTTATAGAAGCTTACGACTTTGTTGGGAAGGCAAAATAGTTGAACACAAATAAATTTTTGCGAAACGGGATGTGTGCGCCCGCACATATCAGAAATCATGAAATTCTGCAACTTTGCAAAATTTCATATTTTTAACACCAACTTTGAATGATCGTAACTTCCTCTACAAAATTTCAATTTTCACAAACTTTATACTGATTCAAAGAGTTTTCAAAGATCTTTAATTCTAAACAATTTTCAATCAATTTCGAAAACCGAGGCAAAAGTTATGATCGAACAAAGTTCATCAAAAACTCAATTCTTTCCAAACTTCACAATTACCACCCTATCTCACCATACCCATACCAAATCATACCAAACCATCCAAAGCTCCATTTTTCATCAAAATGTACCTGTTATAGCATAATACATCAACCTCACCACATTTTTCTTCTCATTTCATTATTCTCAATTCCAACATCAACTATATAACACTTACGATCAAAATCACCATCAAACCCACCATTTCATAAATCATAACACTACAATCATCATAAGAACCAACTCCCAATCCATACAATCATTCAACATCATCATATCATTATAATTCATCACAATCAACTCAATATTCATCAATTCATCAACATTTAGCACACCAACCATCATTTTAGTTCAACCTATCCTATTGGTCACTAGTCTATGTGTCCATGAATATTATATACTACATAGAGGAAACCAAAACCATACCTTGGCCGATTCCCTTTATGCACCCAAACTCAAAATGAGCACCAACAAGCTTCCAACCACAATCCAAGCTTTCAAATCCACTCCAACAAGCACAAATAAGTTCCAAGATCTCCCAAAGCCACAATAATCAAACTGTATACATATAAATCATCACAAATCAACCTAGGGTTCAACATAAGCATAATCTCACAAGGGTTTAAGAGCTTTTACCTTTTCCAACAGATTTGACAACACAAATCCAAAGCTAAGCAAGGATTAGAGCAAACCTAAACATCCAAAATCACAAAAACCCATTTAACCCAAAACTCTAATAAAACCCGAAATTTTGAAGAGCAGAACTGGAAGGATTTCGTGATTACCTTGAGGGTTTCTTGGGTGGGTTTTGTAGAGCTCTTCACAAGGAACGCGTAGCCGCAAACGGTGCGGCGATCGGAGCTCCGTAGCTCAAGATATGAGCTTGGGAAGTTTAAAGTGAATAGTAACAATGATGGAAAGCTCTCACCTCTCTCCTCACTTCAGCTGCTGTTGTGTTTAGGTTATGAGGGTGAAAGTGGCTGAAATGGGTTCATTTAAGTGTATTTATATGTTGGGCTTGGGCCCAACTTGGGCCCGGTCCAACCCGTTAGCGTTTTTAGCCCGTTTGGCCTAACTTCAGGCCAAATCTTTAAAATTAAGGCCCGATTTTCCATTTCTAATGTTTTTCTAAGGTTTTTTTTTTACGGTTTTCACTTTTCTTGTGCGGTACCAGGCAGACTTGAACCGGTTCAACCGGTTCAACTGCCGGTTCGTGATTTTTCACGGTTTTTCGTAGAAAGCACATTTTCTGACTCAGAAAGACTCATTGAGTCTAAAAATCACCTTTAAATCCCCAAATTCTCTCTCTAACTTTTTGGAATCTAATTTGGACAATTAATTCACTTAATTAACAGGTTGATTAGTTGCGGTTCTTACATTCTCCCCACCAAATAAGAAATTTTGCCCTCAAAATTTGAATTACCTGAGAAAAGCTCGGGATAATCCCTTCGCATCTCAGACTCCAATTCCCAAGTGTGCTCTTCTACTCCTGCTCGCTCCCAAGCAACTCTAACCAATGGGACATCCTTTCCTCATAGCTTCTTCACACTAGTGTCATCGATCCTCACTAGTGTCACTTGGAGAGTCAAGTTCTCTTTCAACTTGACTAATTCAGGCTCCAACACATGAGCCGCATCCGACGTGTATTTACGGAGCTGTGACACGTGAAATACGTCGTGCAAATTAGACAGATGATTCAAACTTACAATAGAGCACCATGGTTTAAGTCATCTAAGTTTAAGTGAAGTTTTTAGTATGTTTGTTTGTTTATTGCTTTGAATAAAGTAAATGCCTAGATGTTTGGATATAACTCCACCTTCTTAAACAAATGCTTGCCATGCTTGTCCTGTTTCCAAAAATTAAAAGAAAAGTTTGAACAAAAGTAACTTGGCTCAATTAGTGACAAATCAAGTAGAATTAAGTGGTGGTATGCATGCTTGATTGTTTAGTCAGCTCACTGGAAATTAAATGTAGAATTATCATTTTTTGTGTAGAAGTTGAATAATGTCTATGGATCTTGATGAATAAATGTCTTTGGCCATGAAAAAGAAAGAAAAAGAAGAAGAAAAAGCCACTGAAAAGGGCAACCAAAAAGCAAAAGAATTAAGAAAATAAGCTAGGCACCAATGGTTTGAACTTCTGAGACATATGCCTGTGGTGTTTATGTACTAGGATCTGCTTGGATGAATAGGTTCTATGGAGTGTTTCAACACTTGGTAACTTGGGTTAACTAACCCGGGATTATCAACCAAAAGTCCATTATCAAGAGCAACCTAGCTACAAAACATTTAGTTACACAAAGAGGTGCTGGGCACCAATGTCTCAAAAAGAAATGTGAACTAAAATGCCTGTAGTGGATATGTGTACTGCACTGATAAGAAAAAGAAAATGCCAAAGGCTTGTGCAACACATGACACTGAGCAAACAAGGAGCTCTAAGAAAAAGAAAAACAAAGAAAGAAAAAGTGCCAAGGACATGAGAATAACAAGAGGCCATAGCAGTGTTTGATGGATGCAATGAAAAAGTGATGATTCTACCTGATAAGAATGAAAAAGTGATGCTGCAACTTTCTGCATAAAACCCTTCTGATGAACTTCAAATGCTTGCTAATCTAGCCAATGTAATTGCTTTCTGTTTCATACTTTCTTCTCAAATAACTCAGGACTTGCTTAGGGACAAGCAAGTATTAAGTTTGGTGTTGTGATGCCAAGGCATCTTAGGCTAGTTTCACTAGCATTTTTCTGTTAGTTTTAGTTGTTTTATGCATTTTCTTGAGCTTAAAGTAACAAAGAATGGTTAAATGAACAACAAAGCAATGAACCATCCAAAACATTATGATTATGATGCAAATTCATGAGTTTTTAGTTATATTATTTGAATGCCATGAATAGATGATTTCTCATGAAATTTTGCAAGACTTTGATGCAATTGTTTGGATGATTTCAGGAAAGAAGAGGCTAGGCAAGGAAGCAACAAAATCAATAAAGGAAGCTTGAATATCAAATGGGACGTTTAAGCTCCAGTTTAAGGTTAAACTGGAGCTTAAACGCCAAAATCATGATAAGAGAGGAAATGTTGTAACTGGCGTTTAACCTCCAGTTTGACCTCAAACTGGAAGTTAAACGCCAGAATGAGAAAGGGCACTAAGGAGCATTCCACGTTTAACCTCCAGTTTGACCTCAAACTGGAGGTTAAACGCCAGAATGAGAATTGAACTAAGGGAGGCACAAAAGCATTCCCACGTTTAACCTCCAGTTTAACCTCAAACTGGAGGTTAAACGTGTTCGACACTTTCTTTTCTCATCAAGAAGCATTCCACGTTTAACCTCCAGTTTGACCTCAAACTGGAGGTTAAACGCCAGAAGCAAGAGAGGCACCAGAAGAGTTCCACGTTTAACCTCCAATTTGACCTCAAACTGGAGGTTAAACGTGTTCGATGGTTTTTCTCCTCCAGGGTGTGTTCTTCATTTCCAAGTTTAACCTCCAGTTTGACCTCAAACTGGAGGTTAAACGTGTTCGATCCTAATTGCCTCCAGGGGTTGCTTTCTTCATTTCCAAGTTTAACCTCCAGTTTGACCTCAAACTGGAGGTTAAACGTGTTCGATCCTAATTTCCTCCAGGGGTTGCTTTCTTCATTTCCAAGTTTAACCTCCAGTTTGACCTCAAACTGGAGGTTAAACGTGTTCGATCCTAATTGCCTCCAGGGGTTGCTTTCTTCATTTCCAAGTTTAACCTCCAGTTTAACCTTAAACTGGAGGTTAAACGTGTTCGACTATGTACACTCCTGGGGTGTTTTCTTCCAATTCCACGTTTAAGTTTTAGTTTGACCTTAAACTAAAACTTAAACTTCAACTTAAACACCACCATTTGAAAAGGTTTCTGGGCCAATTATATTGAAGTTTAAGTTAGCAATTGAGCACAAATATTAACTTAAACTTATTATGGCATGAAACCCAATTGAATATCATGGTTTATGGGATTGGGCCTCAAGAATTGATGAGTCTGGAACTTCAAATTATTGAGTCTTGTGTCATTACTTGTTTATCACTAAGTTTGCTCAATGAATGTTACAGAACTGGATCACAGCCTCATCAGGATTATGGACCATAAGCCTAAAGCAAAAGGAAATCAAGGAAAGGCCTCAAAGCCCAAGAAACACAACAGAAGCTCAATTTAGAAAGTGTATAAATAGGATAGAATTGAAGTTAGTTAGGATCTTTAGACCTTTTGGACACTTTAGAACTTTTCATATTGTGTAATTGAATTCTGAGCTATGACTCACTAAACCCCTTTCATTGGGTTAGGGAGCTCTATTGTAATTCAATGAATCAATAATAGTTTTATCTTCTTCTTCAATCTTTTCTCTTGAATTTTGTTAGAAAGCTTCTCGATCTAATTCCATTGGGTAATTGTCTTGGGAAAGAAATTACCCATAATTGGAATCCTTCGGAACCTTGGGAAAGGAATGGAGGATTCATGCTAGAGAAGCTTTCTCACAGTGAATTGGATTGGGGTTTGGATGGATATTGTGACATGTAATCCTACCAAATTGTGGTCCATGAAATTGTGTGGTATAATCAGTGATCAAGCTACATCTCTTCTTATGAACATTTAAACCAAGGGATTGGGAATTTGTTTGTTTTTAGAGAGAATTGGTGAGCCAAGGAATTGGGATCCAATCATATAAGATTGCCAAGCAAGATTCAATGAATGCATTGGTTGAGGAAGAGATGAAAATGTTTTGATTCAGAGATTTCAATATCTCCTGACCCCAATGAACCCCACTTTCTGATCTACACTTTCTATTTACATTCTGCACTTTCAATTCATGCAATCACCCCAATTCCCTTTTAATTTCAGCAATTTAATTTCTCGCACTTTCATTCTTGCAATTTAAGATTTTGTCATTTCCATTCCTTGCAAATTTACATTTCCCGCCAAATTTACTTTATGCAATTCACATCCAATTCTTGATTCCGCTCAACTAACCAAACTTCTAATTCGAATTGCTCATTCAACCAATCCTTGTGGGATTCGACCTCACTCTATTGTGAGTTTTTACTTGACGATAACCGGTGCACTTGCCGGAAGGAATTTTGCCGATCTGTGCAATTTCCTAAAATCGTAGCATAACAAGTTTATGCGCATCAAGTTTATGGCGCCGTTGCCGGGGATTGGTTTTCGATTGACAATTCTCAAATTGGAAGTTAACTAGATTGAGCATTTTTCTTGTTTTGTTAATTTAGTTCAAGTTACTTGCTGAATTTTAATTTCTGCACTCTGTTATTTGCTTTTCTTTCTTTATGCCTTTAATTTCAAGCAACTAATTCACTGACCCACTAACTATTCGAATTAATTCCTCAACTGCTCTAACTATGCTCTTCCATTAACCAAGAGTATTCCACTTGTTTGTTGCTTGTGGTGTGTTCTTGTATGACAGGTAGGAGAGGAGAGGCATCAACTCCCCCATATACCGAACCAGAAAGGACCCTTCATAGACGTAGAAGGGAAGCAAGAGGGAAGAGAGTACTGAGAGAGGAAGAATCTGAAGGAGAATCTGAGGACAACTTTGAGGAAGCTCTAGATCTCAACATGGATAGAGAATTTCACAACCATGAGAGGGTTGATGGAAACAATGCCATTCCTGAGAGGAGGGTTCTTGGTTCATACATAAACCCAACCTCTGGGAATTGTGGTAGCAGCATTCAGAAACCACCCATTCAAGCCAACAATTTTGAACTCAAACCACAGTTAATATCACTGGTGGAGAACCATTGTTCATTTGGTGGGAGTGCTAATGAAGATCCAAACCAACATCTCACCAAATTCCTGAGAATTTACGACACTGTGAAGTCCAATGGAGTCCAAGACGATGCCTATAAACTGCTCTTGTTTCCATTTTCACTTAGGGACAAGGCAGCTAAGTGGCTGGAATCATTCCCAAGGGACAGCCTAACAACCTGGGATGAGGTGGAGAGCAAGTTTCTGGCACGTTTCTACCCCCCACAAAAGGTCAATAGGCTTCGATCTGAGGTTCAAACTTTTAGACAACAAGATGGTGAGACGCTCTACGAGGCATGGGAGAGGTTCAAAGAATTGACAAGGAAATGTCCACCAAACATGTTCCCTGACTGGGTGCAATTACATATTTTCTATGATGGACTTTCTTATGAATCAAGGAAGGCTGTAGACCATTCATCAGGAGGTTCATTGAATAGGAAAAAGACTGTGGAAGAAGCCATTGAAGTGATTGAGACAGTGGCTGAGAATGAATACTACTATGCTTCAGAGAGGCACAACACTAAGGGAGTCATGGAGCTGAACCATGTCGATACAATTCTAGCCCAAAACAAGGTGTTTGCCAAGCAACTAGCAGAGCTCACAAGGAAATTAGATACAAAGCAAGTGGCTGCAATACACACACAAGATCAAGAGGAAGTAAGCATTGAAGGAGGTGATTGGGAAGAGGCCAACTATGTGGGAAATCAACAAAGGCAACCATATGATCCACATTCCAACACTTACAACTCAGGTTGGAAAAACCACCCAAACTTTGGGTGGAGAAACCAACAAACCCAACCACAAAACCACAAACCCTACAACCACAACCAACACAACAATTCCACATACCAAAACTCCAACCAAAGATCATACCAAGCCTCACAAAACACTTACTCCCAACCACCATATCACAGCCAAGATAACCAACCTGCCCAATCCAATCCGAACCAACAATTTCAAGATCAATTAAACAGGATAGAAGGAAGGCTTGCAACCATGAGTCAGGACATAATTGAGTTGAAAAGCGTTAAGGAAGATGTGAGATCTACCTTAAGGAACCATGGTGAAAAACTCAAATGGATGGAGTCTCGAGTAGGAGAACTATCTCAAGAGGCCCCCAAGTCAACTGCAGTGTTCCCTAGTGACACTGAAAAGAATCCTAAGGGGGAACAAAAGGGAGTGAGATGGGAAGAATGCAAGGCCATCACCATGTTGAAGGAAGGTATGGAAGAAGCCAAGCATGAAGGTGAAACTGAGCAAGCCAAAGAATTGCAAAAGGAAGGCATGCTGGGAACATACCAACCAAAAGCACCATTTCCTCAGAGGTTAGGAGGAGGTGAAAAAGGGAAAACATATTCAAGGTTCTTAGAGACATTTAAGTCTCTCCACATCAATATTCCCTTTCTTGAGATCCTCCAGCAGATGCCTACACATGTCAAGTATTTGAAGGAATTGCTGAGCAAGAAAAGAGTTTTGAAGGGAGGACAAACTGTAGTAATGAACAAGGAATGCAGTGCACTCATCAAGAAGGATATGGTCTCTAAGAAAACAGACCCAGGAAGTTTTCATATCCCCTGCATCATAGGGGAAACAAAAATTGACAGAGGATTCTGTGATTTAGGAGCTAGCATAAATGTGATGCCTCTGACTCTTATGAGGAGGCTACAACTGAATGAGATGAGATCCACGGATGTAATCGTACAATTGGCTGACAAAACTCAAAAGCAAGCTGAAGGGGTAGTTGAAAATGTGCTGGTGAAAGTGGGAAATTACTTTTTCCCCACAGACTTTGTCATTTTGGACATGGAGGAAAGCTACCTACACCCTATCATTTTGGGAAGGCCATTTCTAGCCACTGCTAGAGCACTCATAGATGTAGAACAAGGAGAGCTAATTTTGAGAATACAGGATGAACAGCTCATTTTCCATGTTTTCAAACCTGCATCTGAGCCTGAACCAGAACCTGAAAAGCCTAAGGAAGATTATAGCAATCTGTGTTTGGAGGAAAGCAATTCAGCAGCTGAAACTCTAAAACAATCCCTTGAAGGCAAACAAGAAGTGCAAGAGCTAAAGCCACAAGAGTCAATAGAAGCCGATCAAAAAGGCCCTCCTAGCATAAGGGTCAATAACGAAATCCTTAAGAGAGAAGGAAGAATTGTAAGGAAATTGCCAAGAGGGTGGAGAAACAAGAAAATTCCCACTGAAGGTTTCTCTCCGGGAGATAAAGTGATACTAAGTCATTATTTGCCAATTCCACCTGGCCTCAAACCCATACCTTCCCAACTCCCTCAAGTGTTCACAATCAGGAAAGTTCTTTCAATGGAACATTTGGAAATCATGAAGGAATCAAATGGGGATGTTTCCATAGTGAGAGGAGAGGACATCAAGCACTACAATCCACCCTAACAAGGGACAACCGTCAAGCTAGTGACGTTAAAGAAGCGCTTCATGGGAGGCAACCCATGTTTTAGTATCCTTACTCTTTATTGTTTTGCTCTGCATCTAATAAAGCATGGTTTCTTATGCATGAATTGAATCCTTGGGACAACTGTTGATAAAGTGCACTAAACATTGCATGTAGAATACAATTGGTCTCTAAGTTTGGTGTGCCTAAAGGCACCCCCAAATCTTACTCAAATTGTATTCAATCCTTCAAGGTGCACAACCAAACATTAAGTTTGGTGTTCCTTTTAAACACGGCTGATGAAAAGCAAGAAGTTCCTTTGGATTTAAATTTATGACAAGTATACCATTTGCATGTTTTATTACTTTGATTTCAATTACTTCAGGTAGTAAAATTGTTTAGGATCAAAGAGCCAAAGTGACTACGATGTATTAGAATTATGCACATCCATTAAGGACAACCAAAATGGATTTCATGACATCAGGAGACATTACCAAACATTAAGTTTGGTGTCCATTAATAAATGTGCATACACACAAAGGTCACGGCTATAAGCTCATACAGACAATCATTGATTTACAATTCAAAAAGAATGAAAAACATGTGCAAATACTATTCACATGGACCGAAAAATAATAACACATTTGGTTGTTTGTGCAGGTACAAAAGGAAGGATAAGAATGGAGGAAGAAGACAAGAGGGGAGGCATGGTTCTTGGTCAAAAAGAAAGTTCAAAAGTCCTTGAAACTAGCACATGGGAAAAGGAAATTCTGCATGAAAAGATAGCTACATGTACGACCAATGCACCCAGAATACTTCCAAGAAAGTGAAAAGCTATTCGTCCTTCTCCCTAAGGCCTATAATTACCATCAAGCCTTACTTCACAAATCACCCTAGCCGTCCATTTTTCACTTATGTGCACTATAAAGAACCAATTTGGGACGAGCTCCACACCACCAAATCTCCATCTTGCATGTTTTCTTTCATCTTAACATACCTATCTCTTGCCGAAAACAACCTCACCACATTTCTAACCACACTTTCTTACTTCACCTTGTCAACTTTAGCTTGTCACTTACCAAAATTAAGAACCCAATGGCGGCCTCATCTAGCCACAAAAGAAGAAAGGATAAGCAGCCAATGGAGGAGGAAAGGGAATTTGATGCATGGAAATACAAATCAGTTTTCCATGAGATTCAAGCCGAATGGATGAGACCTAAAAAGGTACTAGCTGAGGTTCCCTTTGACCTTGAAAAGGATGAGTTTCCAGGTATTTGGGAGAAGATCAAAAAGAGGAAGTGGGAGCTTTTGACTAAGCCAATCACTAAAATCAACATCAACCTGGTGAAGGAGTTTTATGCAAATGCAGTAAGGGAGGATACAACCGAGGAACCCACATACAAAAGCTATGTGAGAGGGGTGGAAGTTGACTTCAGCCCCAAAGCAATCATGAAAACTCTTGGCCTGAAAAACATACGTTTCAGCCAAGCAAGTTATGAGGAAAGGATGATGGGAGAACCTGACTATTCGACTATTGCTGAAGATCTTTGTGCCATCCGAGCTGAATGGGTGAGAAAGACAAAAGGGGCTCCAAGAGTTTTGAGAAGGGGAGACCTAACACCTGAAGCTAAAGGGTGGTATGCAATAGTTAGGAGATCCATCCTACCCACTGCAAACACTTCAGAAATAGTTCCCAAAAGAGCCATCTTGCTACATTGCATTATGGTGGGAGGGGAGATCAAAGTTCATAAACTCATTGCCGAACAGATACAAGAGTTTAGTGAGAAAAGTGACCATGACTCCTGGCTCCACTTCCCTAGCACCATCATTAGACTATGCATCGATGCCCAAGTACCACTTGAAGATGAAAGACCTAATTGGCTATATCCTGGAATGGCCATCACTGCTCAGAGAATGACTCTTGGCCCAGCGCCCCCAAGACATACAAAAAGAAGAAATGAAGAAGGGCAACAAGCAGAAGCAGAGCAAGAGGCTGAGCAAGAAGGAGAAGAAGGGGAAGAAGAGCAAGAAGAGCAAGGGATTCCAGAAAGAAGGCAACAAGTTCCCAGAGACCCCATGGACATGAGCAGAATGCAGGAAATCATGGAAGGATTATCTCAACAATACATGAGGTCTCAGGAAAGGCAAGAGGACTTTCACCTAAAGATGATGGACATGCAAAGGAATTTTGGATCAAGATTCCTAGATCTGCAAAGGGAACAAAATTTACAATTATAGGAATCCCTCAGCCACATCTGCCAACACCAAGATGCCAATATGTTGGCACTCAAGGAAGCCACCACTCTGCAGAATGCGAGATACTCAGTTCAAGCTGATTACAACATCAGCTCTCAAATCAAGCTGAACTACATAGGGGAACATCTACACAAGATGGACCCAGTATTCCCAGCTTTTGATGAGTATTTCAAAGGGAGGAAAGAAGGAGAAATAAACAAGGCAATGGTCCTTGAAAAAGAAGTGGAAGAAACAATGAAAAAGGCTGGATTCTGGAAGAAGCTCATGAGAAAAGACAAAGGAAGTACAAGTGGTCAAAAAGAGGTAAGAAGCAAGAAGAAGCAGGATCCCAAGAATCAAGAAGAACCAAGCAATCAATGAGAGGTGGTTCCGTTCCTTAACAATCAAATGATAGTTGTGAATTGTCTTGATATTCAAGCTTCCTTTATTGATTTTGTTGCTTCCTTGCCTAGCCTCTTCTTCCCTGAAATCATCCAAACAATTGCATCAAAGTCTTGCAAAATTTCATGAGAAATCATCTATTCATGGCATTCAAATAATATAACTAAAAACTCATGAATTTGCATCATAATCATAATGTTTTGGATGGTTCATTGCTTTTGTTGTTCATTTAACCATTCTTTGTTACTTTAAGCTCAAGAAAATGCATAAAACAACTAAAACTAACAGAAAAATGCTAGTGAAACTAGCCTAAGATGCCTTGGCATCAGTGGCAAAGCTACTTGATATGCCACCGGCCCGAATCTCTTCAAAACCTCAAACGGTCCTATATATCTTGGGTTCAACTTCTTGGTCTTGATTGCTCTTCCAATCCCAGTTGTCGGTGTAACCCTAAGGAATACGTGTTCTCCCACTTCAAACTCTAAGGGTTTCCTTCTCTGATCCGCATAACTCTTCTGTCGACTTTGGGCAGTTAAAATCCTTGCACGAATCTTCTTAATGTTCTCAGTAGTCTCTGCTATCAAATCTGGACCCAAAACACTTACTTCTCCAAATTCATACCAACAAAGTGGAGACTGACACTTTCATCCATACAAAGCCTCATACGGAGCCATCCCAATGCTTGCATGAAAACTGTTGTTATATGCGAACTCCACCAATGGCATGTAACGATCCCAACTCCCGGGTTGATCCAACACACATGTTCTCAGCATATCTTCCAACGTTTGAATAGTCCTTTCCGATTGTCCATCTGTTTGTGGATGATACGCCGTATTAAGACATAGCTTCGTACCGAAAGCTCTTTGGAAAGCTCCCCAAAACCTTGATGTGAATTGTGGATCATGGTCCGATACTATGCTTGACGGCACACCATGCAACCTCACTATCTCCTTGATGTATAATCTTGCCAATTCCTCCATAGAACAGTTTAGTCGGATAGGCAGAAAATGAGCGGATTTGGTTAAGCGATCTACGATCACCCAAATCGCATCAAACCCCGACCTAGTCCTCGGTAAACCGGTAACAAAATCCATAGCAATTCCTTCCCACTTCCACTGAGGAATCTCAAGTGGTTGTCGCATTCCTGACGGTTTTTGATGCTCTATCTTCACTTTTTGGCAGGTTAAACATTTGGATACCACTGTAGCTACATCACCCTTCATCCCCGGCCACCAGAACATCTTCTTCAAATCATAATACATCTTCGTGCTCCCGGGATGAATAGAAAACCCACTATTGTGAGCCTCCAACAGCAAGTCTTGCCTCAAACTCCCAACATCTGGTATGCAAATCCTTCCCTTGTATCTCCATAACCCTTCATCATCCTTAGTGAATTCTTCGCGTCTCTTATCACCAACTGGTTGAAACAATTGCTGAAACTTCTGCTCATCTTGCTGAGTCCTTTGTATTTCTGATTTAAACGTGCTTAAAATCTGTAACTGGTTCAAACAAGCTCTTCCGGCAACTTCACTAATATCCAGCTTAAGATCTACAAACTTATCCACTAATTCTTCTTCCTTGATTCTCATCCAAGCAATTGTTAAAGATTTCCGACTCAAAGCGTCTGCTACCGTGTTCGCCTTTCCAGGGTGATAACTCAACTCGAAGTCATAATCTTTAAGCAACTCCATCCACCTTCTCTGGCGCATATTTAGCTCTTTCTGATCAAAGATGTACTTGAGACTCTTATGATCAGAAAAGACGCTAAACCTTACTCCGTATAAGTGGTGTCTCCAAATTTTCAATGCAAACACAATTGCCGCTAATTCCAAGTCATGAGTGGGGTAATTCACCTCATGCGGTCTCAGCTGACGCGATGCGTAAGCCACCACATTCCGGTGTTGCATCAACACGCAACCCAAACCCTTCAAAGAAGCATCACAATATACCTCAAACGGTTCATGTGGTTCCGGTAGGATTAGAACAGGTGCTGAAGTTAATCTCTGCTTTAACGTTTGAAAACTTTCTTCGCACTCTGACGTCTGATGACATGTCATCATATACCTATTTTTCTATGCTTTTTCATACAAGAAATTGATAAATTGTGCTTAAATATTGAATGCTTTTATACTTAATTGGTATATTTTCTTGATCTTTTAATTTTATAAATCTTGTAGGAAATAAGAAGAAAAAGAAGCAAAGAAGCACAAAAAAAGGAGAAAAAAAGAGCTTTGGGACACACTTTGAAGTTGGAGCACACTTTGGAGCCTTAGGCCACGCTTTTAAAAGCGTGGCCCATGACCAAATTAAAGGAGAATAGGCAATCAGCACACACTGCCCTGCTCTTGCCAAGGGCAGGGCAGAATCGTGATGCAAAGTGAGGTTGGAAGCAAGAATTTTCGCTAAGGTAAAATCTGGGCGCTCACAGCATGACCATGCCTCCTTCAAAGGGCTATAACTTTAGCTATAGACGTCCAATTGATGTGCTTCCAGTTGCGTTGGAAAGCTGACATTCAGAGCTTTCCAACGATATATAACAATCCATATTTGGTGCACAAATGAGGCATGAGTGAAAGGCATCTTTAAGGGCAAAAAATAAGCGAAAATAAACCAAAGTGCTTCCACCAAGGCTCGAAGCTGGAGCCTCACTCCAAAGCAAGTAGCGCTCATTTTTCTGCTCTGCCCTCTTGGAGAGCAGGGCAATGTCGTGCATCTCTTCATAGAAAATCAAGGAAAATTGTTCCCCCAAGTGCTTTCACCAAGGTTTGAACACAAGACCTCCAAGGAAGCCAAGCCTTATGCGTGAATTAGGTGCCAAGGAAACCAAGGAAAAGAAGCAGTGTGTGCCTCCACCAAGTTTCGAACATGGGGTTTCACTTTTGGAAACATTGCCCTGCCCTCCGCGAGGGCAGGGCAGCATTTTGGTGATGCACACACGCGCACCATTCTGGTGCACCAAGGGAAGGCTCGGCAGCACCAGCAGCACACACAGGCATCATTCTGGTGCACCAAAAAGTTCTGCCCTGCCCTCCGCGAGGGCAGGGCAGCATCCTGCACGCACCAATGCACCACACGCATGCACCATGGGCCAGATGCACAATTTTCTGCCCTTCCCTCCACAAGGGCAGGGCAGCCTCCTGGGAGCAACATATGGGCCAAAATTCAATTTAATTCAATTCCTTACCAAATTGAATCAAAGCCAACCAAACCCATTTCTCCTCAAATCCAAAGCAAGCAAAGTCCACATCATCACTCAAAGGCACATGGATCAATTAAATTAGGATTTTCATTTTTGTAATTTGTTTTAATTTCATTTTCATTTTTTATTTTGTAAAGCCTATATAAAGGCATCAATTAGAGCTCGGAAAGGGGGGAGCCTCATTAGAGAATATTGGAGTGCAGCTCCATTAGAAAGCTCTCTTAGTTTTCATTTTCGTTTTGGATCTTGGGTGTAGAATTGAAGAACTTCTGTTTCAATTTCACCTTGAGATCTCTTGTTAATCTTTCTGCATAATTCAAAAATTCATTTGCTGTTTTAAATCTTTTTCTTCTGCAACTCTAGCTTTTCTGTTTTGGATCTTGAATTGAGGTTGAAGAGCTCCATTGATTCAAATTCTGAGAATCATCTTCCACTCTTCCTCTCAATTGATCTAAGGATTGGGTTTTAATCTTCTCTGCTATTTTTTAAACCTCAGTTTCTTCTGCAATATATTTTCTGATTAAGCAAAGAAGAATTGAGATCCAGATTTGCTTCCTGAGTTCATTGCTCTTCTTGGATCCTCAAATTCTCTTTTATAATTTACAATTGAGCTAAGTTTCTTTCTGTTTGTTCTTCAAGCAATTTTTTATTTCTGTTTAAATCTGCTGCACTTATTTCATCTTTTACTTCTCTGCTTGATTGCTCTTTACATTTCCTTGTTGGATTTTAAATTCCCTGCACCCAACCCCCTTTACATTTTCTGCAATTTACATTTCTTGTCATTTAAGATTTTGCCAATTTACTTTTCTTGCAATTTAAGTTTCAGCTATTTTACTTTCTTGTTATTTAAGTTTTATGCAATTTTACTTTTTGCAACTTTAAATTTCCTGTCATTTATAATTCCGTTGGCTACATTTCATCCAATATCCCTTCAATGTTAGCTTGACTAAACTAATCACCCACTAAAGTTGCTTGATCCATCAATCCCTGTGGGATCGACCTCACTCTAAGTGAGTTATTACTACTTGATGCGACCCGGTATACTTGCCGGTTGGATATGTGTTTGGAAAATTCATTTTTTCGCAAAAACACCATCAACGTCCACTCGAACGGCACTTCTTTCCTTATCAACTTTGTCATTGGTAGCGCAATCCGGGAAAATCCTTCGATAAATCTCCGGTAATATCCGGCTAAACCCAAAAAGCTTCTGACTTCCGTCACAGTCATCGGTCTTTCCCATTCCATCACCGCTTCTACTTTAGAAGGATCTACAGCTATTCCTCCCTTACTCACCACGTGGCCTAAGAACTTTACTTCCTCCTTCCAGAACTCGCACTTTGACAACTTAGCGTATAACTTCCGCTCCTTTAAGATTTGTAGTACAATCCTCAAGTGTTCCTCATGCTCCTTTACCGTCTTAGAGTAAACTAAGATGTCATCTATGAAAACCACCACGAATTTGTCTAAAAAGGGACGAAACACTCTGTTCATGTAATCTATGAAAACATCAGGTGCATTCGTTAACCCAAAGGACATTACCGCAAACTCGTAGTGTCCATAGCGTGTTCTAAACGCAGTCTTAGGGATATCATCTTCCTTCACTCTTATCTGGTGGTAACCGGATCTCAAATCAATCTTGGAAAACACTCCAGCTCCTTGCAATTGATCCATTAAGTCATCTATCCTTGGCAGCGGGTACTTGTTCTTCACTGTCACTTTATTTAATTGTCGGTAATCCACACACAAACGCATCCCTCCATCTTTCTTCTTCACCAATAAAACTGGCGCTCCCCACGGTGATACACTTGGTCGAATGAACCTCTTATTCAGAAGCTCTTCCAACTGAGTCTTTAGCTCTGCCAGCTCTATAGGAGCCATTCTATACGGTGCAATCGATACTAGTCTGGCTCCCGGCACCAATTCAATTGCAAACTCAATTTCCCTTTGAGGTGGGAACTCAAGGATATCTTCCGGGAACACTTCTGGAAAATCTCTAACCACCGGAATTTGATCTAAGTTCTGGGCATCGCCCAACGCATTGGCAGCCAACAGAATATAACCCTGACACTCTTCCCCACTATAATGCACCATTACAGAGTTTAGGTAATACCCCATAGCTACCACTGCTCCATTTTCTCCTTCCGGTATAAACCGAATTGTCCGTTCAAAGCAATCCAACAAAACCCGGTTCTTCGACAACCAATCAAACCCCAAAATCATCTCCAGCCCCACCATTGGTAAACAAATCAAATCGTGTACAAATTCTCTACCCTCAAGCTTGAAACCTACTTGTCTACAACCTGACCTAGTCATAACTATTTGATGCGGAGTATGTACATGTAGATCAAAAGGTAACTTTGATATTTTCAAGCCTAATTCCTCAATTTTAGCAAATGAAATAAACGAATGCGAAGCTCCAGTATCATATAATGCAACTGAGGATTTATCACCAATTAGACATATACCTTTCATCAAAGGATCCGCCTTGGAAGCATCCTTGGCATTCACAGCAAAGACTCGACCTTGATGCTGACTCTGGCCCGCATTCTGATTCCTCCCACGAGGGCATTCCCTCGCAATGTGGCCAGGTAACCCACACTTGAAGCAACCACCTAAACCAATCTTACATGAGTCATAAGGGTGAAAACGTCCACAACGATCACAAGCTAAATCCGGAGAACTCTTACTCTGATTTCCTCTTCCTTTAGCATACTGAAACTGATTCTGATTGTTCTTTCTGAAGCCCCCTTGACCTTGAGGGGTATATCCCCCTCTTTTGAAGCTTTGTCCTCTAGGATGAAAATACTTGCCACGCCCACGACTAGAGCTCCCTCCATGAGTGTCCTTAAATGCCGCCACTATCTTGGCATACTCCTCCACTACCCTTGCTTTGTTCACCAAGTCAGAGAAGACACGGATCTCCATAGGAGCCACAGCAGTCATAATGCTGTCCTTCAAGCCCCTTTGGTACTTAATGCACCTCCAGCTCTCAAAAGTCTCCGGGTCACCCTGACATACCCGAGAAAACCTACAAAGCTCTTTGAACTTGTTAGTGTACTCTGCCACAGACATGGAACCTTGCTTCAGCTGCATTAGCTCCATCTCCTTTGCTTCCCTTGCAGACTCAGGAAAGTATTTCTTGTAAAAAGCCGTTTGGAACACCTCCTATGGAATGTCAGCATTCTGAAGCTGTAGCAAACGACACTCAGCTTGCCACCAGGGCTGCGCCTCTCCCACTAGCTGATAAGCAGCAAACTCTACATATTGATTGAGAGGAACATGCTGTGCCTGTAAAGCACGCTCCATAGCCTGGAACTAGTGGTCCGCTTCAATAGGATCTGTGGATCCTCGGAAAGTTGGCAGATGAACCTTGAGGAACGTCGCCAAGGTCATCGGAACTCCTCCTGTGTTATCGCCGTTACCCTCAGCATTATCATTGGTATTCCCTTCGCCATTCCCATTTCCGTTGCCATTTCCAGTCGGTTGGCCCAATCTCTGCACTGCTTGCAGAGTCGCAGCAGCATTAGCTTCCATGGTGTTAGCGAGATTTGCCATTGCCGCCATGAAGTCGGCGTGATTGTCAGCTGGTTGCTCATTCCTACTTCCTCGCGTACGCGTTCGACCTCGCCCGCGAGTAGCCATGTAGGATTCCTGTCCACACCAAACAATAGATATCAAGGTGATCAGTCTCAATATCAAAAGTCTAGTGCTTCAATTAACCCAAACAGGCACTCACAAACAAGCATGCTATGCATATATCAAATAGATAACCTAATAGCATCAAAGAAAAGACACACAGAGTATGCAATGAAGCACAATCGGTCCATCCCTCAGGCTTACGAGGACAAACCGCTCTGATACCACTAAATGTAACAACCTAATTAGCCTAAGCCTTACCCCGCATCGTAAAGCCAAGGTTAATCAGAGATTAAGATAGTTCTAAACTCATACATAATATATATATATATATAAAGAAAGAATAATATAATCTAGAAGCCCGATGAAAGATATAGCTCAAAAAACAGAATTTCGAAGCACAAACGTACTAACGGAGCTACTAGCTTAAGGCGTAAGAAACAAACAAGATATAACAAAAGATAAGTATATAATATCATAAGGAACTAGTCACGACTCGCAGAGTTTAAGCCGGCTAGCCATATACTGATATACAAAACCATACAGTGAAAACAGCTTATACAAGTTTTGTTCTCTCAAATACATGCCTCTAGGCAAAACAAAATACAAAAGGAGAGATGTATAAACAAAATAAACCAAAAAGAACTCCAAAATGATCCAAGATTCTCCGCTCCTGTCACCAATCAAAGCAACTCACCGAGGTGGGTTGCGACCTGCATCTGAAAAACACAACAACAATATGGTATGAGAACCGGAGGTTCTCAGTATGGTAACAGTTCCCAGTGATATAGGATATAAGACCCCGGGACGCCAAAGGCAATCCTAAGCTTCATATCCATCACAAGATTCAACTTAAAGCATTATAAAACCTTTAAGCATAATATACCAACTTGACTTAAATAAACCAGGTTATCTATCTTAAGGAATTTCTATTCTAACCAAACACTGCTGTCCCACAGCCTTCACCAACCGATCCTCCATGCGATCCCATCGCCACCGCCTTCCGAACCTCCTCAATCCCAGCAGAAAACACAGATAATGTTCAAAGCAAGTAAAGCACAAGTAGTAACATATATGGCAAATAATTCAGATAGCAAGTAAGCATGTTATTCAATTAGGCAAACCATTACAAGTAGACAAAGCATACAAGCAGATAGGAAATGCATATGATGAATGCCTGCCCTACTGGCTGTGATATCACATTGTCGGTTCAACTGCCAACCCGACACATCTCCATGGAGACGTCGCCCTTCGGATTTCTCATATGGGAACCCCCGAGATATAGTGCCCGGATCACTGTCCAGGTATCGGCGCCTGCTCGCCCTATAGATCCAAAGGGATGCGAGCGGGATATTCTTGCCTCAGACCTCACATCTCAACGTAAGCGGGATTAACCACCGTCCTTACGCCGCCGCCGCTACCTCGACAGGCGGGATTAACCACCGTCCCTGCCAGGTGCATAGCGTCTCAAAATATCATGTAAAATTATTATTTCAGTGGTTTTCAAAAGTATTTTCAGCATACATATATCCATCACTTAAATCCGAGTCCCCGACTCATCTCAACCATTGTCCCTTTTATAACTCAGTTTTCAAATACCAAAAGTCCATCATTTCTCATCTCATATACCAATCATCCTTCACCTAACATCAAACCATTCTCAGCACGCCAAAAACCTAGACCTCCGTTTTCTAATTTACCTTAAAATCATGTATTAGAGCCCTTAATTTATATCCCATGTTCTAATACTCAAAACTGGGTCCAAACGTCTTAAAATAGTGTTATAGAAGCTTACAACTTTGTTGGGAAGGCAAAATAGTTGAAAACAAATAAATTTTTGAGAAACGGGATGTGTGCGCCCGCACATATCAGAAATCATGAAATTCTGCAACTTTGCAAAATTTCAGATTTTTAACACCAACTTTGAATGATCGTAACTTCCTCTACAAAATTCCAATTTTCACAAACTTGATACTGATTCAAAGAGTTTTCAAAGATCTTTAATTCTAAACAATTTTCAATCAATTTTGAAAACCGAGGCAAAAGTTATGATCGAACAAAGTTCACCAAAAACTCAATTCTTTCCAAACTTCACAATTACCACCCTATCTCACCATACCCATACCAAATCATACCAAACCATCCAAAGCTCTATTTTTCATCAAAATGTACCTGTTATAGCATAATACATCAACCTCACCACATTTTTCTTCTCATTTTATTATTCTCAATTCCAACATCAACTATATAACACTTACGATCAAAATCACCATCAAACCCACCATTTCATAAATCATAACACTACAATCATCATAAGAACCAACTCCCAATCCATACAATCATTCAACATCATCATATCATTATAATTCATCACAATCAACTCAACATTCATCAATTCATCAACATTTAGCACACCAACCATCATTTTAGTTCAACCTATCCTATTGGTCACTAGCCTATGTGTCCATGAATATTATATACTATATAGAGGAAACTGAAACCATACCTTGGCCGATTTCCTTTATGCACCCAAACTCAAAATGAGCACCAACAAGCTTCCAACCACAATCCAAGCTTTCAAATCCACTCCAACAAGCACAAATAAGTTCCAAAATCTCCCAAAGCCACAATAATCAAACTATATACATATAAATCATCACAAATCAACCTAGGGTTCAACATAAGCATAATCTCACAAGGGTTTAAGAGCTTTTACCTTTCCCAACAGATTTGACAACACAAATCCAAAGCTAAGCAAGGATTAGAGCAAACCTAAACATTCAAAATCACAAAAACCCATTTAACCCAAAACTCTAATAAAACCCGAAATTTTGAAGAGCATAACTGGAAGGATTTCGTGATTACCTTGAGGGTTTCTTGGGTGGGTTTTGTAGAGCTCTTCACAAGGAACGCATAGCCCAAACGGTGCGGCGATCGGAGCTCCGTAGCTCAAGATATGAGCTTGGGAAGTTTAAAGTGAATAGTAACAATGGTGGAAAGCTCTCACCTCTCTCCTCACTTCAGCTGCTGTTGTGTTTAGGTTATGAGGGTGAAAGTGGCTGAAATAGGTTCATTTAAGTGTATTTATATGTTGGACTTGGGCCCAACTTGGGCCCGGTCCAACCCGTTAGCATTTTTAGCCCGTTTGGCCTAACTTCGGGCCAAATCTTTAAAATTAAGGCCCGGTTTTCCATTTCTAATGTTTTTCTAAGGTTTTTTTTGACGGTTTTCACTTTTCTCGTGCGGTACCAGGCAGACTTGAACCGGTTCAACCGGTTCAACTGCCAGTTCGTGATTTTTCACGGTTTTTCGTAGAAAGCACATTTTCTGACTCAGAAAGACTCACTGAGTCTAAAAATCACCTTTAAATCCCCAAATTCTCTCTCTAACTTTTTGGAATCTAATTTGGGCAATTAATTCACTTAATTAACAGATTGATTAGTTGCGGTTCTTACAGAAAATGTATTTCTTTCGAAAAGTTTTTTTAAAAAAGCGTACTGACACTTAAGCTGGCAGTACTGGCTCTAGACTATCTAGTATCGCGTATTTTGAAAAATAATATGTTGAAGATTAATTTATTGTTTTGAAAGGAGAAAACTAATTTAGAATCGAAGACCGGGCACTAATCTTAAGGGTTTTAACCCAAAGTGGGCCAAACGGACCAAAAACACTTAGCGGGTTGGACCAGGTCCAAGTGGGCCCAAGTCCAACATATATAACCCTCACTAAATGAGGTTTTCAGCTCATTTCCACCCAAATGAGAGAGGGAGGCACGGTTTTAGGGGAAGAGAGGAGAAGAGAGATTTTACTTTTCACCTCCACCTTCCGGAAGCCATAACTTTTGATCCGGAGCTCTGATTGACGAGCCATTTGCGACCACGAGAAGCTCTCGTCAAGCTCTACATTTATATCCAAGAAAATCTGGTAAGAACTCGAAGCTCTTACCCTAGTTTCCAGCCCTAGCAGTTCTGCATTTTTAAGTTTAGTTTTTGAGTAGATTTTGTGATTTTGCTTATTTAGGTGATCTCTAGTAGCGGATAAATGTTGGATTTTATCCCTAATCATGTTGGGTAAGGTAAGGTTTCTCTAAACCCTTGTGTTTAGTTGTTTTGTGTATATTAGGTTTTGATGTTAGTATATATATGTGATATTAGATTGAGTTTTGGTGTTTGTTGGAGTTAGTTGAGGTTTTGGATCAAGCTTGGTGGCTTCATTTTGGTGTTTGGTGCGGTTGGAAATCGACCAAGGTATGGTTTCGATTTTCTTTATGTAATATGTAATGTTCATGGACACTTAGGCTAGTGGACCATAGGATAGGATTGAATTGGATGTATGGTTGTTTGCATTAATATTGTGGTGTATGCATGTTGATGGGGATTTAAGGGATTGTATATGTTGACGTAGGATTTATGTTAATTGATGATTGATATTGATAATTGTGGTTGATGAGGATTATTGGAAATTGCGGTGTTAATGAGTATTGATGATTAGTGTTGTTGATGAGGTTGTTGGTATTTAAGGATTGATGATGAATAATGATGTTGTTGGTATTTAATGATTATAAAGGTTGATAGGGAATATTGATGTTATTGGTGCTAATTATAAATTGTGATGTTGGTTGATGTTGGTGAGTGTGTATGTTGAGTGTGGTAATATGAATATGGATAATGATTGATAATGTTGAGGTTAAGTGATGAGGATTTTGAAGTAGTTGTTGATGTTCGATGTTGGTTAAAGATTATTTATGATGGTTTTGGATGTTGATGAGTAAGGAATTTGATGGTATTGAGTAGTGTAATTGGGATTATGGATGGTTGAGTTGGAAAAGGAAGGGTATGGGCTTTTATGTTGTTTTGGTAATGTTTGGGTTGTGGTTGGTTTGGTTTTGAATTGTGAGTTTTGGAAAAAAATTGGAGTTTTTAGGCTTTTGGTAAAAGTTGATTTTTGGTGAACTTTGTCTGATCATAAATTTTGTCTCGATTTTCAAAATTGGTTGAAAATTATTTGAAATTAAAGTTCATTGAAAACCCTTTAATTCAATATAAAGTTTGTAAAATTTGAAATTCTGCCGAGGAAGTTATGATCATTCAAAGTTGGTGTTGAAAATCTGAAATTCTGCAAAGTTGCAGAATTTCAGAATTTCTGATGTGTGCGCATGCACAACCCTGCGAAAATTCTATTCTGTGTGAACGCACGGACTTGTGCATACGCACAGGCAGGGGAAAGGGCTCTGGTAGCAACGCTAGCACAAGTTGTGCACGCACATTAATGAAGAATTACGACCTGTGCGGACGCACACCCTTGTGCGCACGCATAAGTCGGGAAGGGACGTCTGTTAGGGGCGCTCGCACAGCTTGTGCGAGTGAACAGACTTTATAAATTTTAGTACCTGTGCGTACGCACACTTTAAAAATTTTCTTGGGCGTGCGCACGCACATCCTTGTATGGACACACACGCCCTATTTCATAAATTTAAACTTTGTTTTCAACTATTTCACCTTCCCAATAAGGTTGTAAGCTTCTAAAACACCATTTCAAGACTTTTGGGCTTATTTTTGGGTATCAGGATAAGGGAAAGGTCCTAGGAGGATTTCATTTGGGTTTCACGTTAGAAAGTTAGCAAACGGAGGTTCAGGTTTGTGGTGTAGTGAAGAGGAGTTGGTTGAGAGAGAAGGAAGAGTGGTGAATATGGCGATGGCTAATAACGAATTTGAGAAATTGATGAACTAAGAGTTCGGAATGTAACTTATGACTTGATGATGGTTGTGAGGAGTATGAGTGGAAGTGTTAAGAGGAGTGGCCTCTGAGATTGAATATGTGATTACAATTTGTATTGTTCTCCATCGTAGGGGCTGTGGCAGTATCCCGCCTACGTTCGGATGTAAGAGTTGAAGCTGAGCTCCTCACTCATATTTCTCGCAACCAGAGGAAGGTGGTAGGGCACTCTCCCTCGAAATATTTCCCTCTGAAAGGAGAAGGTGGTAGGGCACTCATCCCTCGGAACTATTCCACCTGAAAATGCGACTTCTCTCTAATTGCAAGGTGGTAGGGCACTAATCCACGGAATCATACGACAACCAGAGAAAGGTGGTAGGGCACGCTCCCTCTGAATATTTCCCTCTGAAAGGAGAAGGTGGTAGGGCACTCATCCCTCGGAATTTTCCTCCTTATGTGCAATAGAGAGACTAATCCAGGAGTTGTCGACCGGATTTTCTGTCGGATTTGGCATTAACCGATATGTGATATCACAGCCAATAGAGCAGACATTCATCATATGCATCTTCTATATGCTCGCTTGCTTTGTTTACCTGAGTTTGCCTAATTGTATAACATGCCTACTTGCTTCTTGAATTACTTGTATATACATGAATACAACCTGTGGTTTCCTTGTCTACATTATCTGTGTTTGTTTGGTGCTGAGGAGGTTAGGTAGGCGGTGGAGATGGGATCTCACGGAGGTTAGGTTGGAGGAGGCTATGGGACACAGCAGTGTGATTAGTATTATTTATAATTCTCCTAAGTTTAGATAACCCGGTTTATGGTTTAAGCCCTTTATATATTTATTTATTTTGTTCTAAGCTTGAATATCAGTATGTGATCTGGAGTTCTAGGATTGCCTTCGGCATCCCGGGGCCTTACATCTTACATCATTGGGCACTATTACCATACTGAGAACCTTCGGTTCTCATTCCATACTTTGTTGTTATTTTTCAGATGCAAATCATAATCTACTTCGGTGAGATTGCGGATATAGTGACAGAGCGGAGTATGGTTCGTTCCTTGTTTAATTCTGTTTTACTTTCGTCATAGTATTCTCTCACCTTTTGTATATTCAACTTTATGGCCTTAGAGGCTTATTTGAGGGATAGGTTGTATAAGCTATTTTAATTTCTAAAGCTCTGTATCTCTTTATTTGTAACTAGTCGGCTTAAACTCCGCAAGCTGCGGCTAGTTCTCTATGATTATTATATTCTTATATTTATATATATTTTATTCTCTTATACTTATACCTTGTATCTTATGCGTTATCTTCGTGTGAACGTTTCGTGCTTTTGTAATTCTGTCCTTGAGCTTAATCCTTCATCAGGCTTCTAGAATATATTATTTCCTTCTATATATAAATATGTAAAAGCCTTAGGACTGTCGTGACCTCTAATTAACCTTTGCTTTACGGCTAGAGGTAAGGCTTAGGGTAATTGGGGTGTTACATTTAGTGGTATCAGAGCGGTTCGTCCTCGTGAGCCTGAGCGGTTCCTCTGTTCATATGCATTCTTGTGGTTTGGCATTAACCTCTATGCATATGCATTCTTGTTTGATCCTAACTGTGAAACGAGCGAAAAATATACACATGTGCAAAAAGAGCGAAAAACACAAAAAAAAACAACACACACACACACACACACAGGCGAAATGACCGAAAAACAAAATACACGTGCGAAACGAGCGAAAAACAAAAAAATTACATACGCACGTGCGAAACAAGCGACAAACAGACATAAGTGCAAAACGAGCAAAAAACACGCACACGTGCTAAACGTACGAAAAACACACAAAAAACACACACGTGCGAAACGAGCAAAAAACACACACACGTGCTAAATGAGCGAAAAACACGCATACGTACAAAACGAGCAAAAAATAAACAATTAAAAAACACACATGAACGAAGCGAGCAAAAACACACACATGCGAAACGGGCGAAAAACACAGAAACACACACACACACACATACACGTGAGAAACGAGCGAAAAACACAAAAAAACCACACAAACATGCAAAGCAAGCGAAAAACATACGCATGTGAAACTAGCGAAAAACATGAAAAACAACACACACGCACCTACACGTGCGAAACGAGTGAAAAACAAAAAAAAACCACAGACACGTGCAAAATGAGCGAAAAACACACATACGTGCGAAATTAGCGAAAAACACGCACACATGCATAACGAGCGAAAAACAAAAAAAAAACACACAGTGCGAAACAAGCGAAAAACACACACGTGCGAAACGAGCAAAAAAACAAACACGCGCAAAATGAGCGAAAAACACGCGCAAAATGAGCGAAAAACACGCATACGTGCGAAACGACGGAAAAACACAAAAAAATAAAAATTAAAAAAATATACACACTTGCGAAACGAGCGAAAAACGCAAAAAAACACACACGTGTGAAACGAGCGAAAAACACAAAAAAATAAATAAACAAACACACAAGTGTGAAACGAGCGAAAAATACGCACACGGCGAAATGAGTGAAAAACACAAAAAAACGCACACACGTGCGAAACAAGCGAAAAACACACACACGCGCGAAATGAGCGAAAAACAAACACACGCGCGAAATGAGCGAAAAACACTAATACGTGCGAAACGAGCGAAAAACACCCACGTGCGAAACGAACGAAAAACTCGCACACGTGCAAAAAGAGCAAAAATCACAAAAAAAACACCCACACGTGCAGAACAAGCGAAAAACACACAAGTGCAAAACGAGCGAAAAATAAAAAAAACACATACACCCCGTGAGAAACGAGCAAAAAACACGCACACGTGTGAAACGAGCGAAAAACATAAAAATAAAAAAACACACCCACAAGGGTGCGAAAGGATCGAAAAACACACACATGTGCGAAACGAGCGAAAAACACGCACATCTGCGAAACTAGCGAAAGACCAAAAAATTTGAAAAAAGCACACACGCGCGAAATGATGAAAACACACACGTGCGAAATGAGCAAAAAATACGCATACATGCGAAACGAGCAAAAAATACACAAAAAAAATAAAAGACACACACATACACACATGCGAAACGAGTGAAAAATACAAAAAAAAACACATACACCCGTGCGAAACGAGCAAAAAGAATAACAAAAATAAATAAAAAAACACACGTGAAAACGAGCGAAAAACACAAAAAAAAAAAACAACACACCCCGTGCAAAACGAGCAAAAAACACAAAAATAAAAAAACACACCCACACACGTACGAAACGAGCGAAAAATAAACACACGTGCGAAACGAGCGAAAAACACAAAAAAAATAAAAAGCACACACATACACACACGTGCTAAATGAGCGAAAAACATGCATACATGCAAAACGAGCGAAAAACAAAAAAAACACACACACACACACGTGCGGAACGAGCGAAAGACACACACATGCAAAACGGCCGAAAAACACACACGTGTGAAACTAGCAAAAAACGCAAAAAAAAAACACACACACACACGCACATACACGTGAGAAACGAGCGAAAAACACCAAAAACAACACACACACACACACACACACACACATACACATGTGAAATGAGTGAAAAACATAAAAAAACCACAGACATGTGCAAAACGAGTAAAAAACACAGATACGTCGGAAACGAGCGAAACACACGGACACGTGCGAAACGAGCGAAAAACACAAAAAAAACACACACGTGCGAAACAAGCGAAAAACACACACACGTGCAAAACGAGCGAAAAACAAACACACGCGCGAAATGAGCGAAAAACACTTATATGTACGAAATGAGCGAAAAACACCCACGTGCGAAACGAACGAAAAACTCGCACACGTGCAAAAAGAGCAAAAAACACAAAAAAAAACCCACACGTGCGGAACGAGCGAAAAATAAAAAAAAACATACACACCCCCTCGTGAGAAAAGAGCGAAAAATATAAAAATGAAAAAACACACCCACAAGGGTGCGAAACGAGCGAAAAATACACACATGTGCGAAAAACACGCACATGTGCAAAACTAGCAAAAAACAAAAAAATAGAAAAAAGCACACAAACATGAAACGATAAAAAAACACACATGTGCGAAACGAGCGAAAAATATGCATACGTGTAAAACGAGCGAAAAACAAAAAAAAAGCACACACACATACACAGACATGCGAAACGAGCGAAAAATAAAAAAAACACATACACCCATGCGAAACGAGCAGAAAAATAACAATAATAAATAAAAAACACACACGTGAGAAACGAGCGAAAAACACTCACGCGCGCAAAACGAGCGAAAAACACAAAAAAACCACACACCCCCGTGCGAAACAAGTAAAAAACACAAAAATGAAAAAACACACAAAAAAAACACGCACACGTACGAAACGAGCGAAAAACACACACACAAGCGAAATGAGCGAAAAACACGCATAAGTGCAAAACAAGCGAAAAATAAAAAAATTAAAAATTTAAAAACACACACGTGCGAAACAAGCGAAAAACTCGCACACGTGCCAAACGATGAAAAAGACAAAAAAAATAAAAAAGTAAAAAAACACACACGTGCTAAACGAGCGACAAACACACATACGTGCGAAACGAGCGAAAAACAAGCACACGTGCGAAACGAGCGAAAACCACAAAAAAACACACACACACAAACACAGACGTGCGAAACAAGCGAAAAATACAAAAAATACACGTGCGAAACGAGCGAAAAACACAAAATAAATAAAAAAACCAAGCACACACGTGAGAAACGAGCGACAAAAATCCACACGTGCAAAACGAGCGAAAAACACGAGCACATGTGAAAAGAGCGAAAAAGCACAAAGAAAAACACACACACACACGTGCGAAACGAGTGAAAAACACCCATGTCTGAAACAAACGAAACACACAAAAAAATACACACACGTGCGAAACAAGCGAAAAACACACACACACATGCGAAACAAAGAAAAACACACACACAACACGTGTGAAACGAGTGAAAAACACCCACGTCTGAAACGAACGAAACAAAAAAAAACACACACACACGTGCAAAACAAGTGAAAAACACACACGTGTGAAACTCGTAAAAAACACCAAAAGAACACACAGACACACATACGCGTGCGAAACAAGAGAAAGACACACATGCGAAACGAGCGAAAAACACACACGTGTGAAACTATCAAAAAACGCAAAAAAAACACACACACATACAACTGAGAAACGAGCAAAAAACACAAAAAAAACCACACACACGTGCGAAACAAGCAAAAAACACACGCGTGTGAAACTAGCGAAAAACACCAAAAACAACACACACACACACACACACACACACACACACATACACATGCGAAATGAGTGAAAAATACAAAAAAAACAGAGACACGTGCAAAACGAGTGAAAAATACACATACGTGGGAAACGAGCGAAACACACGGACACGTGCAAAACGAGCGAAAAACACAAAAAAACACACACGTGCGAAACAAGCGAAAAACACACACGTGCGAAACGAGCGAAAAACAAACACACGCGTGAAATGAGCGAAAAACACTTATACGTACGAAACGAGCGTAAAACACCCACGTGCGAAACGAACGAAAAACTCGCACACGTGCAAAAAGAGCAAAAATCACAAAAAAACACCCACACGTGCGGAACGAGCGAAAAATAAAAAAATACACACACCCCCTCGTGAGAAACGAGCGAAAAATACGCACACGTGCGAAACGAGCGAAAAACATAAAAATGAAAAAACACACCCTGAAGAGTGTGAAACGAGCGAAAAACATACACATGTGCGAAAAACACGCACATGTGCAAAACTAGCGAAAAACAAAAAGAATAGAAAAAAGCACACACGCGTGAAACGATAAAAAACACACATATGTGCGAAATGAGCGAAAAATATGCATACGTGTAAAACGAGCGAAAAACAAAAAAAAACACACACACACACACATGCGAAACGAGCGAAAAATAAAAAAAAGCATACACACATGCGGAACGAGCGGAAAAAATAACAATAATAAATAAAAAATACACACGTGAGAAACGAGCGAAAAACACTCGCGCGCGAAACGAGTGAAAAACACACACACAGGCGAAATGAGCGAAAAACACGCATAAGTGCGAAACGAGCGAAAAACAAAAAAATTAAAAATTAAAAAACACACACGTGCGAAACGAGCGAAAAACTCGCACACGTGCCAAACGATGAAAAAGACAAAAAAATAAAAAATAAAAAACACACACGTGCTAAACGAGCGACAAACACATATACGTGCGAAACGAGTGAAAAACAAGCATAAGTGCGAAACGAGCAAAAACCACAAAAAAAAACACACACACACAAACACACACGTGCGAAACAAGTGAAAAACACAAAAATAAAATATAAAAAAACACACACACATGCGAAACAAGCGAAAAATACAAAAAATACACACGTGCGAAACAAACGAAAAACACAAAATAAATAAAAAAACCAAGCACACACGTGAGAAACAAGCGACAAAAATCCACACGTGCAAAACGAGCGAAAAACACGAACACGTGTGAAAAGAGCAAAAAAGCACAAAGCAAAACACACACACACACATGCGAAACGAGTGAAAAACACCCATGTCCGAAACGAACGAAACACACAAAAAAATACACAGACACGTGCGAAACAAGCGAAAAACACATACACACATGCGAAACAAAGAAAAACACACACACACACACGTGCGAAACGAGTGAAAAACACCCATGTCTGAAACGAACGAAACACAAAAAACACACACACACGAAACGAACGAAACACAAAAAAACACACACACACGTGCGAAACAAGCGAAAAACACACACGTGTGAAACTCGTGAAAAACACCAAAAGAACACACAGACACAGATACGCGTGCGAAACGAGCGAAAGACACACATGCGAAACGAGCGAAAAACACACACGTGTGAAACTAGCAAAAAACGCAAAAAACACACACACACACATATACACGTGAGAAACGAGCGAAAAACAAAAAAAAACCACAGACACGTGCGAAACAAGCAAAAAATACGCGCGTGTGAAACTAGCGGAAAACACCAAAAACAACACACACATACACATGCGAAATGAGTGAAAAATACAAAAAAAACCAGAGACACATGCAAAACGAGTGAAAAAAACACATACGTGGGAAACGAGCGAAACACACGGACACGTGCGAAACGAGCGAAAAACACAAAAAAACACACGTGCGAAACAAGCGAAAAACACACGTGCGAAACGAGCGAAAAACAAACACACGCGCGAAATGAGCGAAAAACACTTATACATACGAAACGAGCGTAAAACACCCACGTGCGAAACGAACGAAAAACTTGCACACGTGCAAAAAGAGCAAAAATCACAAAAAAAACACCCACACGTGCGGAACGAGCAAAAAATAAAAAAAGCACACACACACCCCTGTGAGAAACGAGCGAAAAACACGCACACATGCGAAACGAGCGAAAAACATAAAAATGAAAATACACACCCTCAAGGGTGCGAAACGAGCGAAAAACATACACATATGCGAAAAACACGCACATGTGCAAAACTAGAGAAAAACAAAAAGAATAGAAAAAAGCACACACGAGTGAAACGATAAAAAAACACACACATGTGCGAAATGAGCGAAAAATATGCATACGTGTAAAACGAGCGAAAAACAAAAAAACATACACACACATACACAGACATGCGAAACGAGCGAAAAATAAAAAAAACACATACACCCATGCGAAGCGAGCGGAAAAAATAACAATAATAAATAAAAAACACACACGTGAGAAACGAGCGAAAAACACTCACACGCGCGAAACGAGCGAAAAACACAAAAAAACCACACACCCCGTGCGAAACAAGTAAAAAACACAAAAATGAAAAAACACAAAAAAAAACACACACACGTACGAAACGAGCGAAAAACACACACACGTGTGAAATGAGCGAAAAACATGCATAAGTGCGAAACGAGCGAAAAACAAAAAAATTAAAAATTAAAAACACACACATGTGTGAAATGAGCGAAAAACTCGCACACGTGCCAAACGATGAAAAAGGCAAAAAAATAAAAAACCACACACGTGCGAAACGAGCGAAAAACAAGCACACGTGCGAAACGAGCAAAAACCACAAAAAAACACACACACACACAAACACACACGTGCGAACCAAGTGAAAAACACAAAAAAAATATAAAAAAATACACACGTGCGAAACAAGCAAAAAATACAAAAAAATACACACGTGCGAAGCGAGCGAGAAGCACAAAAAATAATAAAAAAAACAACACACGTGAGAAACGAGCGACAAAAATTCACACGTGCAAAACGAGCGAAAAGCACGAACACGTGTGAAAAGAGCGAAAAAGCACAAAGAAAAACACACACGTGCGAAACAAGTGAAAAACACCCATGTCCAAAACGAACGAAGCACACAAAAAAATATACACACATGTGCGAAACAAGTGAAAAACACACACACACATGCGAAACAAGAAAAACACCACACACGTGCGAAACGAGTGAAAAACACCATGTCTGAAACACGAACACAAAAAAGTACACACACGTGCGAAACAAGCGAAAACACATGCGTGTGAAACTCGTGAAAAACACCAAAAAACACACACACACAGTGGCGAGCTTAGTTCAGACAAGGGGTGGCCACGGCGCCCAAATTTTTATTAAAAAAATTAGTAATACTTTTTTAAAAAATAAAAAATAGTTCAGTTGGCTCAAATATTTTATTATGACTTAAAATTGCAAAGTTCAATCTTCATCTCTTGCTTTTATTGCACAATAATTTTTAGTTTTAAACATTCAAAACATATCAAATTTGGACTGAATTGAGTGTATTCGTATTTCGCAGCTCTCTATTCAATAAGCAACGCTCCCTCTATCTTTGAGTTCAAATATAAAAAAATTAGGTATTTTTTATTTATATAATTTAATATTATTTTATATTTTATTGTTTATTTAATTTAATTTTTTTATATGATAAAAAATATTAGAATATTCAATAAGTATTGATATTATTGTATTTGTATAAATTGATAAAAAAAATTCAATAAATATTATAAATTTTATTTGTCCTTATAATTTCTTTTTTACATATTTTACCGGATATATATTCAAATTTTTATATAAAATAATCATAAAAAATTAAAGAGTTGATGATGCATTTTTTAAGAGGAAGGCTAATATTAGAAGGAAAACATATAATTTTTACAGTATCAACGCCTATAGATAGTTCTTCTACTTTAATGAATCACGAAGAAAGTAAGATACAACCTTCAAAAGTTTAAAGAGTTGCATCTGATGAGTTTGACCTTAATTCTTTGGAACGATACCCTGAAAAATGCTTCAAATTTGGCAATATCACCCAAATAAAAGAGATGAGGTTAGACGAACTTATCTTAAATGGGGTCCATTAAAAAAAACATCTTGGCA